>NW_010332316.1:0-10305 GCF_000700745.2 Antrostomus carolinensis
GAGATTTAAGTTCAATTCGAATCCAACATTTAGTGTTTACCCCCCCTCGGCGCAGTTGTAAGTTTGTAGCTTGGTTTCAGTTGATTTCAGGAGAAGGGTGCCCTGCCTGAGAGATCGCAAACGCCGGAGCAAGGAAAACTATAGGATGATACAAGGTTTTTTGTCCTTAAAAGGATTCTCCGAAGCGGGAACTCCAACCAGCAGTGGGTCGTTCCTGGCATGTTGCTCGCAGTAATTCATTAGCTCCGAAGATGCTTTCGAGACCTAAATGTTGTGAGAAAGCAGAAGGTGAGTGAGGAGATTCAGGTGAAGGTGCTGGAGTTCAGCCCATGAAGCTTCACCCATCGCTTCCCAAGCTCTACAGGGAGGAAGAGACCCCGACGTTCAGCTTCTCGTAACAGAAACTTTATGGAGATGGTGACAATGAAAAGGGGAAATGGACATGGAAAAAATAAATAATAATAAAAATTTGTAAGGTCTGACATAAATAAAGTGATGAGTAGGGGAAAAATACTCCCGGCCGAGAGCAAGAGATTGAAAAGAAGATATTATTGTCCTGATTTGGATGGGCTTTGGGATAAAAAAAGGAAGGGAAAAAATGCCTGAGAGCGGCCGTCCTCTGATGTTAAAAATGGAGGTTTTGAAACCGTTAGAAATTATTACTTGAGGCTTTGCTTATTTTAGTTCAAAGCCATCTTCTGGGAACTGAGAGCCCAGAGCAGCTCGGCACAGAGAGGGGATCGTGGTGGTGGGTGAGAACACGGCTGCACCGTGCAGGGAGAGTCCTGGCAGGACGGTGCCGGGAGCTTTGGAACCAACAGCAGCTCTTGGGTTTTTTTTTAATTAATTTAATAACTGGTTAAACATAAGGCAAACACAAAACATAGACACAAGGAGACCACATCTGCAAGGCCCAGATGTGACCTGCTGTAGCTGCAGAGCTTTATAGCAGCGGTTCCCTTCCTGGGATCTCCGCGGCTGCTCGGCACCGGGGTGATTCACCCCTCTGAGCTGAGCTGAGCTGGGATTTTGGGGACAAAAAATCACCTCCCCGCTGCCCTGGCTCTGCCGTTCTCACCGCAGTGCTCCCTGGGGTCACCACGCTCTGCAGCCTCGCGGAGGACGCTGTGGCACGGAGCTGCTGGCACTGGCAGAGCGATGTGACCTGCCCGGCAGGAACGGGAGGTTCTCTGCCCAAATTATTAAACACCAAGCAACTGAGAGTGAACAGAGCGGAGGAGAAACAGCACTTGTGACAAAACCCTGGTTCTCTGCAGCTTTGGGCAAATTCATCTCTGCTCCTACACCACAGCGGGGGTTTCCTCCTCCTGTGTATTTTTTGGTGTCTCCTAGAAAGGCAGGTCCAGAGGTTGCATCGGACAAGGTGTTTTTGTGGGAGGCTGTAGGTCTTATTGCAATATGAAATATCAAAGTCCTAAGCAGTAAGAAACACCTCTAATGGCCACCGGCTGCTGCTGGCCTGCACTTCGACACACTTATCACGTATGTTTGGATCCAACAGCAAAACTGCTCTGCGGAGAGAAGGTCAAGGCTCTACCTTGAACCTGCTACTCACGTAAGATGGTAATTACTGCTAATCTCAGAGCAGAGCAAGGGGAAAGAGATTAGCCCGGCGGGAGCGCGGCTGAACCTGTTATGAGAGCAAAGTGTCCTGAAAACCTTCGTGCTCTTCTTAAAGCTTCAGCTGTGGAAGGGAAGGACGAGCCAGACACAGCCAGGAGAAAAGGCCTGGCCCTTCTCTAGCTGGTGTATGAGCTGGGGGGGAGGAAATCCACAGCGTGGTGACAGGGCTCTGCTCAGCACTGGGGGCTCCGTCAGACCTCGCAGGGAGGAACCGGGGAGCGCTCCTCACGCTGCCGCTCGCAGCTGCAGCACCAGCTCGTGGGGCAGCCCCTTCCCCTCATCTCAGAAGTGTTCATTTATCAGAAATTCCTTTGTTTATCCCCAGGCAAAAGCATCTCATCGACCTCAGCTGTAAAATCGGGTGAGCTGGAGGAGCGAGCGCTCGCTTGACACGCTACTCGGGAGCTGGCTGGCTCGGCACGCTCACCCGAGAGCTGGGTCTGTGGATCACGGCTTGATTGAAAGCTCATCCAGACAGCACATCTTCTCCACTCAGCAATAAATAGCAGCATGTTGTGGTCCCACCACTGTTGTTCTTTCCCAGCAAAGAGTTTAAGATAGTCCCAGCTACAAAGGTCGCTAAGAACACACACACCCTCCCTCCTCCTCGGCGTGCGCCGTTCGGGATCCTGGAGCTGAGACAGGGAGAGTCAGCGACGTCTGCGCTGGGGGAAGACCTGTAATTTGTTTTTTCTTCCCTAAAGTGGCCTCACTGATGGGTCCCTGACTGCAGTCTGGAAAGTGGTGGCTCTAAAAACAGCTACAAAACCTCACAGCTTTAAAAAAAATAATAAAAAAATAAAAGATATTCAAAGCAACAGCAGCTCCTCATGCACATCAAAACCGGAGGTGACGGAGGAGCTGCTGCTGCAGAAGCTGCAGAGACTGAAAGTCAAAGAAAACACTCAGAAAACTAAACTAAAAACTATCAGGTGGATTCAACACCTATGCATGTCACAGCGTTTCGGTTTCATCTGCCTTTCATCACCATGCACGGGGCTTTCCTTTGAGTGACTTACTGAGAGGTGACTTTCCATGAACAGATTTTGTCTCTCCCCTCCTTCCTCCCCTCCTGGGGAGTTTCTCGGAGGGACGGGCAGTGGAGCTGCCCCACCACAGCCACAACCCACCCTGCAGAGCTCAGATGCTGGCAGGAGGGCTGCAGAGCCGGGTGATGAGTGTGGTTCCTCTGAGTGTGGTTCCTCTGTGGTTTAAGAGGTGTAAATCCAGAGAGTGCCCCGGGGTGTCTCGCTCACAGAACTGGGACTTGCTGCCCACATGCTAATATTTGTCTCCAGCAAAGGTTGCTCTCCAGAGCTCACGTGGCCCAACGAGCCCAGGTACCACAATCACTGAGCCGGTTCCCAGAATAGTGAATGCTCCTGGAGGTCCCAGACTCTCGGGGGACGCTGTGGCTGTGAGCACATTACCTGCTCCAAACCCCCAGTGCCAAAGGGAGCTTTATTTCTGGGGCTCCTTTGCTGCCCCAGCAGATTACTGGTGAGCCAGCAGATGGCTGAGAATAGACTCGGGTTTGCCACCCTGGACAACAGTGGCACAAAATGAACCTTCCTGAGATCTGCCATAAACACATCTCAAAGCAGAGGGAAGGTGGGCCACCAGCCTCCTTCACTCGCAAAAATGCAGCAGCTGGGAAATAACTGTGCAGGCAGCAGATTTCTGAGAGAAACTGAGGATGGACAGTGACATCATCCTGCAAAACACGGGGCAATGAGACCAGAACACGCGTCAGCGTGTGCGGCAGAGCTTTGCTGCTCCGGCCCCCGCAGCTTCAGTTGCCTTCAGAGGTTGCGTGTGCCCAGCTGAGCTCCAGGAACTTACTTCAGTGGCTGGTCTGTCCTTGGATCGCATGGTCACCTCTGACACCCGGGATAAGCTGCCCAAGCTGTGACCTTACCTCCCGGTGTGAGCCGTGCCCGTAGGAAGGGATCTCATCTAGAAATGCTGCAGTATCCGAGCCGAGATGTCGCAGCAGCACACGTGTGCTTGGGGAAAAACCAAAGCACTGGCCCAGGGCTCCGTCCCTGCCCATCCCAGAGGCAGCACATGTCGCGCTGCTCCAGCTCCCTGTGCTCACCTTGATCCTCTCGATGCCGGCTTCAATGCGGAGCTGCTCCACCAGCTTCCTGGCCTGTGCTATGTTGTTAGTTGTTGACATTGTTGGCCATCGGCTCCAGGCCCCCGCACGTGAGAACACTGCAAAACAAGGAGGGGAGAGAGGGGGGTCGGCGTCGTGCACGAAGCGGCCGCGCCACCGTGCACCATCTCCTCACCGACAGCCACGTGCAAAGGGCTTCCACCAGCCCTGAAGTGATGACACCAACTGAACGTTTCCTGACTCTGGCTCCAGTTCCCCTTTCCTTTAAACAACACTCTGGGTGCTCTTCAGGCTTTTTTTTTTTTTTTTAATTAAAAAAAACCCTCCAAAAAAACGGAAACTTGACAATGAGAAGGGAAAAATGAAACTTCTTCTGCACAAAGTCCTACCAGATGCATTCAACTGACCGGCTGGAAAAGAGAACAGAGATTTTCCAGCTCGTGGAACCTGCTGTGCAGCGCTCACAGAGAGCCAGGCAGGGGGAGGTGGATGGGGATGCTGCTCCATGGTGACCACACACAACTCTGGATGTTCACTCTCACTTTTTATTTGCTCCTTGCACCGTTGCCTTTGTCCTGCCCTGACTCTTGTGTCAGGATTTCCTCTGCACTACCAGGCTCTGAGCAGCAACTAGAAATGCTTGATAATGCACAAACTCAGCCCTGTTCTATTTATCCATCAATTTGCAAATCAATGTCCCTGAAAAAAGTAGAGTAAGAAAGTAAGAGTGGCAGATGGCCCCAGGCTGGGGGTAGGTGGCACGTCAGGGCTCAGGCAAAGGGGCTGAGGTTTCTCCAAGGGCAAAGCAGTGGATGGAAGCAGGGGACAGGCAGAGAGACATGGGGACAGAGCTGGAGGGATAAAAAAGCACGAGAGGCACCAACAGCTCGTGTCTCAAATGAACCTTCCACAAAAATGGTGCAAAATTAATGCCCAGGTGACCATGGAAATGAGGAGAGAAGCGCAGGGGGAGCCGGAGCCAGGGTGGAGCAGGACTGGAGCTTTGCCGGAGCACAACTCCTTTCTGTGCACCAAGTGGCTGGTGTCTGAGGGTCTCAGGGACCCCATCCCGCTGCCAAACTCTGCACCCACCCCCGGCTGTGCTGATGGTGGGGCTTTAACAGACCTGTCACCTGGCTGGGTACAACCTGCAGGTGAGGCCGTGTCCCTGCGACTGCCACGCTGCAGCCGGGCGCCGCGGCGGGGAGGACACAGGCGGTTAAACAACCTCCCTCGAAATGGAAAAGCAGCAACTGAAGAAGTTTGACACGATCCATCAGTGTCAGCGGGAGGGCAGCTCCGGCCACGCCGGATCCCTTGGCCAGACACTGTTCTCAGGTCATTTCTTAATGATCATCTCCGTGCGGCTGCTGCAGAGGTGTCAGGAAAAGTCACTTCTTTGCCCTGCCCGGCAGTGACTCAGCCCCTGACCATTCCATAACGGTGGGGAATAAGGGGAGAGGGCTGCAGAGAGTCTCACCTCCCACCTCCCGCCGTCTGACAAACCATTGGGTGATGCTGGGAGGAGGAAAGAGCCAAAGCAAACACAGGGTCAGATACCAGCGGCGCTCCCAGCCGCCCACTGCAGCCCTCCCGTGCGAGTTTTAATTAGAGACTCCTCCAGTCTGCTCCCCAGGACCAGCAGCTTCAAAGCAGATGCTGAACTGCTGCCTTTACTGGGGGGAAGAGAGGGAGGAGTGTCTGCCCCAGCTGAAATCCTAGCAGACTGGAGCTGTCTCGCCTATGTTTAGACATTAAGGGAGTTTATTCCAGACCACAACGGCACTCTCGGGGATTATTTTGCTTGGCAGCAGCAGGCAACGTGAGCTGCACTTTTCAATCCCTGAACGGTGCTGGGCTTCGTTTGCAACAGTGAGTGTGGAGTGGGAGAAAACAAACGGTGCTTCAGCCAGAGTTCCCAACTCCACCACAGGACAATTCCCTGAATTAGCAGAGTTATTGGGAAATCTCCGCCTCTCCAGTGCTGGAAGACGTTAGTCAGGGTGACACGGGAAGCCAGGCTGTTGAAATAAAGTCTGGTACTTGGAAATTGGGAGAAGGAAACAGGCTGGTCCCTGGGGGAAGGATCCTCGTCTCCTGCTCTGATTTGAAGCACTTCAACATAGTGCAGGCAGCATTCGGAGCAGGGGCGGGGAAAGCTCTGTCTCAAAGTCAAGCTCTTCTAAAGCTGCACCGTGAACTTGAAAGACCTCCCTACTGCAAACAGTTCACCCCTCATTGACAAAACAATTCTTCACCTGGATTAAGAGTGAGCAGGCAGCTGGAGGGGAAAAAAAATACAAGCAATCAGATATAATTTATGTTTGCAGCAGCACGAGATCACCTGCTTGTACTTTCCCAGCTTCCTGTTTATGGAACAAGGCTGATGAATCAGTTGAGGGCGAGTTACTTAAGGGAACTTCTGCTTCTGTTGCAGCGCTGGGAGACACACAGCCCATGTCCCTGTCCCTGTCCCTGTCCCAGCAGCATCCTGGGGCTCGTGCTGCACGGGGGACACCAGCCTGGCTGAAGGAAGGATGCGTTTTACCAAGTGTAGTGTGGAGAAAGTCCTGCTGCGTGGCAGGAATGACCAAACCAAGGTCTTAAAAGTCCTTGGCAAGGGGGGGAAGTTTGACTCCCGACTCTCCCTGCAGCCTGGTTTTGTGGATTCTTTGCAAAGAGAAAGCAACACTTGTAAATCAGAAATAAATGATGCTTTATTTGGGTCATCACAGCATCAAAGCAGGCAGGTACCTGCCTTCCCCTGCCCGGTGCTGCCAACCACTCCCCAGCACCAACATAGAATCCCAGACTGGTTTGGGTTGGAAGGGACCTTAAAGCTCATCCAGTTCCAACGCCCCTGCCAGCAGCAGGGACACCTTCCACTAGACCAGGTTGCTCAAAGCCTCATCCAACCTGGCCTGGAACACTTCCATCACCTGCCGTCCAGTCAGACCCCGCTTTGCCCACAGCAGCGATGCACAAAACGCAGCACTGTTCTAACTGCTGAAAAAGAAACCCAGCTCCGTGTCAGCTAAGAACCAGGACAGCCTCTCCTGAGAGTAAAGAGCAGCAGCAATTGCTCTGAGCACAGGTTTAGTGGTTTTAAAGCAACAAAATCTGCAGCAGCAGCTTCTGCTTCCTCCTCAGCCCCTGTCACCCAGCGGTGACGGCACACGGCTCCCCGCACGCCGCGCTGACGGCGCAGTTCCTCTCACAGCCTTTTCAATTTCCAAGTACAAATTTCAGCAGCACAGCTCTCAGAAAAACGAAGGGAAGTTTTGCTGGATGCAAAATCCTCCTCCAGCTGCAGCTTAAACCTCCTCCGTTCATCCCCAAGCCCCCTGGGCAGCTCCTGGTCCAGACCTGCCGTGCTGGGGTGGCTGTTGGCACAGGTTGGGTCAGCAGCGGCACCGCAGCCGCGTGATCCCAGGCTCTGCAGAGCTGCAGTGGGACCTGTGTGGCTTTCGAGGTGTGGGTCAGGTCACCCGGCCACGCTCTGCCCGGCGGGAGTTTCAAACCAGCTCCTGTTACCTTGGTGAATAATTAACCAAGCGCGTCATTAGCAACTGGAGACCATCAATGCTGAAGATCCAGAGAGTGGCTGCGTGGCACATGAAGGGCGTCCTTGGGATTTTTTAAAAGCTAAAACAAACTTTAAAAAAATATGTCATGCAGCAGAGTTGTAGGGGTGTGTAAATAACTGGTGAGGTAAAGGTATTTGGAAAAAAGCCGTGCAGAAGCACGGGGAGTGCAGTGTGTGTGATGGAAATTGGGATGACCTGCCGGACACAGCTATGTCATCCCTCTTCCAATCTTTATGTTTTAAAGAAATCAGTATTTGGAAAAAGATGGGGAGGCAACATCTGCAGCTGGGCCTGGGGAGGAAGCACAGGACAGTCAGGACACCCAAGTCTCGTGCACATCCTCCTGCCTCCGCTCTATCATCTGACTGCGGAGAAATAACCCCACAGCCCAGTTTCCTTCCCACAAAGTGGGTGAAGCCTTCGGTGTTTGGTCACAACCAACTTCCTCCCACCCCGACCCGCAGAGAGCGGCCGGCGCTTGGCCAGGGCAGACTTTTGCTTTCCCGGTATCTTCTCATGACTCTGCAGAATGAAACCACCACTTGTGTTTTGCTGAGTCACGAACAGCCAACATTCAGCAGGGAAATCAATCTTCCCGCATCTCTGCCAGAGCATCTTCTACCCTCCCAGCTCATCCATCTGCCGCTTCTCCCCGGCAGCGTTCCCGGGAAGGGCAGCGCTGCCCCAAGAGCACAACCCCATTTTCGGAAACGACTCTTATTGCGTTAAGGCGACGAGAACTCGGCGTGTGTTTTTCACCCTGTTGTCTAAGCAATTCCAGGAGGGCTGAAGTCATCAGACGGGTCTTGCAACGCTCTGGGTTGCCGTCCCTGTTCCTCCAGCCTCACAGCAGATCTGGCAGGCGGCTGCAGATCCCAGACTGTGGAGGTACTGACAGCTGGGCAGTGAGATCTCACAGCTATGTGGCTGTAGGACAGAGTATGAAAAATACTCCTGCAGTAAGTGAAACACTGAAAGTTTAGAAAAATTAAGAGAAGGTGAGAGCACGAGCAATGACACATTAGCCAGTGGTGTTTCAAGGTCAATGCCAAGACGAGCAGCAGGGAGGGAGGGTTACGAAACCTCGCAGCACATAAACAGGGGGCGAGGAGTGCAGGCGAGGGGCAGAGCAGGCTCAAGAACGAAGCAAACAAGTCCCCAAGTTACGATTTGGCTGCGGCACAAACATCCCGTGAGCACTTCTGCCTATTTTAGGAAAAACACCAGAGGACAGAGCCCCAAACAGTTAAGTCAGGGTAAATTCTGGACCGATCAGGATTTGCTGTTTTAAACTGGTTTGTGTATTATGAACCGAAAGCAGCTCAAGATGCTGCTGTGTCCTGCATCAGCTTCATCTCTGACTCCAGAACAACCACAGCTGCTCTCTGCTCGATCAGCTCTCACCGTTAAACAAAGGAATTCAGAGGAGCACAGCAACTGTGACAAAAGCAGATTTCTTGTGTTTGCATTCTTCATCTACCTTCTGCAAAAAAACAAAAGGGTTTTTCAGTGTTTACAAAGCTGGGTGCTTCGGGCAGCGTGTTACTATCAGTACCCTGATATTCCCATCGAGGCGTGAAAAGGGCACTGACACGGGACTGTTTGGCACTTCCAGTACCGAGTGGCTGTTCCGCACGGCCCCCTGACGTCAAAGCAACACTGCCTGATGACTACGGAGCAGGCACCTCCGCTTCTGACACAGCTCTTCTTTTCCATAAGCTAATTCTTCATGTTTCTTTCAGATTACAAAGGTAATGATTTGGGCTGCTTTAGCGAGGGGAAAAAAAAAAAAACCCAACCAAAACCGGCGCAGCTCTTGAGTCAGACGCGTGCAGCAGGAGCGGTGACAGCAGCGCTGGCTCTGACGAGCTGTGACTCAGCACAAGGTCTGTGTTGAAGCAACTGCCTCCTCCGTTGAGCATCTCACTCTGGCTCCAAGCAGGGCTTTGCCTGCTCAGCCTTTTCATCCATTTCCCAACCCTGTCCTGGGGGCACTTCCCAGCTTCGCTCGGAGGTGAGGGACCACACAGCCCCATGGCACGGAGCACAGGTGCTGCGGGAGGCGGCTCAGCACCCTGCACTTTGCTCCATCCCAAGGTGGGGACCCATCACCTCACCCTGCCCTCCATGCTGCACCGAAACGTTACAACAGGATCCAGGTCACGAGGGTGAAACTGCCACCCTCGGCATCGCGGCGTGCCGAGAAACCGGGCTTGTCTTAGCACGCCTCTGAGCTGCACCTTGCGAGACATCCAGAGCTGTGCTGCAAGACTGACACCCCAAAAAGTTAATCATTGACTGGGCACAAAACCTTCTGCTCTTTTATGCAACCGGTGCCACCTGCACGCTCCCACCCGCAGCCTCTCCAGCCGGGTGGCAGGAAGCATTACGCTAGGAAAGAAATATGCACTGATCCCTCTCCTTTCTGAATTCTTCTCATACTCCTCATAGCTGGAAGCAGCCACTCCTCGCCTGCTAAATAAACAAAGGAACATCTGAGTAACTGCTGGAATTATGCTGCTTTTGTCTTCCCCCTTCAAGATATGACTATGAGATTGGTGCTTATGGGTGTCCCTGTGCTCGAGTGCCCGATGGAAAGCACCCGGGGGAGCCCAGCTCACACCCAGGCTGGCTGGAGCATCATCTTCCAGGGCGGGTGGGATGAGGTACCAGGGTACACTGTGCTGATGAAGGGATGTGGGGAGATGGTTGAGGTAGGAGGACACACTGGATCTCAGCTTTAACCAAATTCTGCTTTGAAAGAGCAGCTCAACCCTCAGCAGCGTTTCACTGCAGCACAGAACGTGTGTGTTCGCTGGAGGAGGGTGAAATGTCCCACATCCCTGAGATGGCACCAATTCTGGAGCCCCAGAGATGCAGGAAACCATCTCCCAGGCACTGATGGGCAACACGGGCTCAACAACCTCACCTGGCAGCTTGAGGGCATCCAACCCT
>NW_010332316.1:10325-17747 GCF_000700745.2 Antrostomus carolinensis
ACCCTGCTGTGCTCGCAGACCGAGCGGCCAAGGGCTCCCACCCGGGTGAAGCCTGCAGCCCCCCTACCAACACCCCAGACCAGGGCCAGGCGCCCACCAGCAGCCCCGGCACCGGGGCAACACGCACCTCACCGGAGCGATCCCGCACCGAGCCCTGGTGCCAGGAAAGGAGGGGGACAAAGGGGGAGCCTGAGACTGGTAACCCAGTGTAAACCCGCTCGGTGGTTACTGCTTTTAAAGATGACCTCATGCTTTTTTGGAACAGAAAGAGGCTGTTAGGGCAATGGCATTTACTCCTTGTCTGGGCAGAACAAAGCAGGCTCCATTTTTCTTTTACACTTCCTGCATCAGTAGCTTAACAGCTGAATGAGCTATTGAATTTTTTCCTGAGTGCAGCAATTTTTTCTTCCCCCCCCTCCCTAACTCCTTTAAGACCTCTGGATTTCTATGGCGTGGGACAATACTCGGGGAGAGCACAGCGAGGAGCTCCGCTGAGGAGCCATCCCAGGATGGGGAAACACTCTTTAAAGAGAAGCACTCTACTTTTTGCTCAGGATGAGGGTTTATCCACATTTTGGTGTTGAAAAGATCCTTTTCCACACCTTATTCTGCATCACCTGCAGGTTTACCTGCAGGATCAGCACAGGAGAGGGGCAGGGACATCAAATCATTTCACTTCAGCAGCAATCAAGTTACTGAAGTGCCCATAAGCTCCTTCAGATTCACAAGATGTCCCCTCACACTGTCCCTCCCCAGATAAATTACAGTCTCCTTACAACAGGTTGTAACTAGGCCACGTGTTTTAAGATGCTCAACGTCCCTCCTGCAGCCACCAGCAGCTCCAGACCCTTCAGAGCTGCTGTCACCGGGGCCAAACCTTGCTCCAACCCAATTTTAACATATTAGAAGCTTAAAATCACAACATTACTAGACCAAGATAAGCCTTATCCTCAATTTCAGGTCCACACTGAGAGCAATTTGGTTTTCAGGGTTTATTTTCCCCCCACATCCAATATCTAGGTATGTCTGTTTCCAGATGGAAACAACCCAAGACAACACGTCTGAGCTTTGTGGTTTTGGGGGGGGAGTTTTTTGGACACACAGAAGTAAATTTGTTTTTTGCACAACCTGGGTGGGAAGGTGACACATTTGCTTTTCTATTTGTGTTGTGGCACAGAAACCCCTGAGCTCCGAGCAGAGTCTCTGGGGTTTGGAGTCTCCAAGGTTTCCCCAAGGGAAAGCAGCACTACTACAGTGCAGCTCCAACAAAAATGGGGTGTTTCTGCCCAAATTTTGCAGGAGGTTTTACACACAGCCTGGCTGTTTGAAGAGAAGGGTGGCACGGCTGCTTGTCACCCTTCCTGGGTATCTGTGTCACACCCTAACAGTGTGCAGTACAGATGTAGGAGAGGGGGCACATGTCTCTGGTGCAGCTCTGTCTTTACCAGAAGATCCATTAATTGCTTAAGTATTTTGTTTCTTCAACTGCTCTAGTTTCAAACTGGCCAAGGATTTTGGAAGGAGAGAGCATCCCTAGAGACATGTAGCTCCACGTCCTTCCCATTAAAGGCAATGATTACCTGGCTGAGAGTGTGAAATCCTGCAGAACATTCAAAAGACCTTGTTTCCAGGGTAGCCTGAAACTCCCAGTTAACTCAGGCTGCTGTAGACTGGTTTGGCTTTCAACTCCTCCTTCTCTCCAATTTATCTGCAGCAGCTTTGGTGCCAGCCTGGGTGGAGACCTCTGGCAGGGCTGCCATGGCAATTACACACAATCACCACCCCAGTGCTGCAGATCCTGTACCCTGAGTCACTGCAGCACATTCCAACCTTATTTTTAGACAAGGCTTTAAAAAAAAAATAACGAGTGCAAAGGTATTTAGGTATTTACATCAGTTGTACCTGGAGCCATCGCCCAGAGCCTGCAACACAACCAGCAAGGCACTGGGTCTGAAATGCAAAGCCAGATGCACTTTCAGGTTTCTCCTTGACTTGTGGGAGCTGCAGATGCGTTCATGGTGCACAGGAGAACTGGCTGCAGCAGCGACCAGGCCAACCAGGGCGAGCAGCAAGCTGCCTGGAGGGATCTGGTGACCTTCTTGAAGGTCTGGAGCCCACCAGTGGGTTCATGTGTTAGTCCACAGTACAATACAGATGGTCAGATACATAATAAACACTCCATCATATAATTTAAACCAGGAACCAAAGCTGGGCTTTAGTCAAGGTGCTTAAGGGCTGTTCTGGGTTGCGGGTAGTAAATAAATCAAAACTTGCACTGCAAAGCCTGCTCCATCCTCATCCTTCCTGCATTTCTGGTCAGTGCAGTGGCAGATGAAGTACTGAGGGGAGAACCAGCTCACTGCACGCAGGCAGCGAGCCCACAGCTTCCAGGGGAGCACTGGGGGAGAACTCAGCCACAAAGTTCTGTGGTAGCTCCTCACTCCCCCTGTGCTTCAGAGCAGCTGTGGAACTGGGAGCTCTCAGGCAGCGTTGGCAGCAGCGACTGAGGAAGGAAGGAAGGACGAGCAGAAAAGCAGAACCAGCTCCAAGACCAGTTTCAATGGCCAGTGCAGGTGTGATCTCACCATTTCTGCACAGCTCACCCTGGCAGGAGCTGGTGCTGCACCCCAAAACCTTTCGTTCTCCAGCACAGCACTACAGCCTCTCGCTTTACATCTGCTCCTTTCCACTCACCTGCAGTTTCCTCTCCCACTTCTCAAGACCCTGAGATGACTAAGCTGTATAAATGCCACCCCTCTGCTTGCAGAAACCATCCCAAGAACTCATGAGCCCCTCAACACCCTGAATCTCCTTCCCAGCATGAATGTTTCCTCTTCTGATGGGTGGAAAGAACTTCCTCCCCTCTCTTCAAAATCAGGTTATAAATTCCTGTACTGTTTAAAATCTGCTGCTCCACAACTGTCTCAGAAAAATGTTAATCACTTCTGCGAAGATTTTTAAACAAGAGGATGCTGAAGATCTTTTAAGTAAATATCTTCAACCATCTTCATGAAATGCAAGCTAACAGATTTTGTGATCTTACCCAAAGAAAAGGGATGAAAAAAATTGAGTACTTCACACAAAACACTGAAATTAAGCCTGGTTTTGTAGTCTGGCTTGTTGAAAAATTGCCCACTGTCAAATCCTGGAATATCTGTGCTTTGCTTAAGCAATGCTGAAGTGCAGGTGGTGTCACAAACAAAACCCCCACCTAGGCACTCATGCTCCATGCTTTCTTTCCAAAAACGTTTTGGAAAAAGATTATGGGTAAGTTTCCAGGTCTTGGAGTCCAGAGATTGCCCTGGCTATAAACACAATTCCAGCTCAGGCTTGTGCCTTCAATTACAGCCTGAAAAGAGGCACCAACTTACTGATTTCAGTGGGCACATTGAGAACTAAATATGTACATCCTGGCTAGACCGCTGCGGAGCTCGTCCTTGGCGGGGAGGGCTCGGTAGCAGCTCCACATTCAACAGGAGGGTATAAAGACTAAGCAGGAAGCTGGGCTGTGTCATGGCACAAGAATATTAAGTTATAGAAGGAGATAAAAGAAAGGGAAGTTTAGGCTGAATATCACAAAGCTTCCTGAGAATTTCCCACCACTCCTGAGGATCTGAGCTGGGAAACGCTGCAAGCACCAGCCCTCAGGACACTGAAAGGAGGCAGGGGAAGTTTGGACACGGCACAGCGTTTCATTCCCTTCTTCACTGAGCCTACAAAGGCTCTTCCAGCTGCACCACGAGGTCCCATGAAATTATCAGCCTCTTGCAAAAGTTACTTCATCGTGAGATCAGCAGATTTTCGGGCATCAGCCAAGCTCCCAGCTGGGTGAGCAGCCTGCAGCCAGCCTGGCAGTTCCCTCTGCTGTGCAGCTCCTTGGGTGCTGAGTGGGTGGAGAGGTTTAGAAATGACTTTCTGAGTTTTCTACAAAGAAATAAATGCCCAAAGAGGGGAGAATCCTCTGACTAAAGCAGCCACATTCATCTACCCCCAAACCTGAAACACAGCACTGACATTAACCACCACGCAGATGCGATGCTGTCATCTTCAGCTCTGAGGGACAGGCAGATCCACCTGGACCTCCACACCACAACTTGGACAGACAGCACGTGGGAGAATGACTACCAGCCACCCAAAAAACATTCCTGACAAAAAAAACCCCACTCTGTTTTAAAGTGGAGACCCTTGGGTCACTAGTGTTTGCGTCCACACAACCTCCTCCTCCTCTTTTAGTCACCAACCTTTATCGCTGCTCAATCTCAAGCTTTTCAGCAGTTTAACAGCAAATCTCCACTTTCTACCTGAAAGACCCAAAACCAGCTTATGTTGGAAATGGTCAAAGGAGACACCAAGTGTTTTATAAGGGAAAAGGAAAGAAAAGGGAGATGAGGGCACGGGTCTGAGTCAGCTGGCAGAGCTGCTGTGTTTTGGTGGAGAAAGCAGCAGAGAATTTCCCCATCAGCACCGCGCAGCTATTAAAAGAAACACGTCCCTGCTATATCTGCACTCTCCAATCACCATAATGCCCAGATAAAATGCTGTCCTTTAAAAGTTATCTTATCACAGGAATAAGGCTTTTCGGAGACTCCTAAACAGCCAGGATTTCCCTGGGCCACACAAGAGTTCAGACACAATCCAAAGCCACCTCTCTGCTCACAACCTGCGAGCAGAACGCTGTTGGGTTTTGTTATCTCCAACTTCTTTTGCTTCGCCTCAAAATAGGATCACATGTTTAGCAAGAAAGTTAACCGCAGGGAATTTAAGGAAGATGATTACAAGAAAACCCCTAAAATAAGAATTCAAGGCAAATACTGTCGGGATTAGCCTTTATTAGGGGCATTGTGCTGATCAGAGTCTCTATTCAGTGGAAGATACAAGGATTTTTGCAGGGCTTCAGCAAGTGGTTGTGCTGAGCAAGCCCAGCAAAGCGTGTTTATTGAACTGCACCCAGCTCTGCGTGCAGGGGATGGAAAGGGCAAAGAGTTTGGTTTCAAGTAACTTCAAGTTTTCATTGTGAAAAAAATTGGTGGGAATGACATCAGAACCGCAAGCTACAATATACTCATTGTAGGGCTTGGCAGAGCTTGCTCAAGGCTTCTTGAGAAGATAGGGAACGGGTAAATAATCGGGGTAACGTGGCTGTTACAAACCTTCCCCAGCACAATATGCCCCTCAGCTACTTTTTCTTGTGTTATGGAAAAAGAAACAGGGTTTGGTCATTACAGTGACTGGAGCTATTATACCTACACGCATTCAAAGCAGCTAAAAATAACCACTGTTAAAGCAAACAGCAGCTTTACCCCCTTGTTTCATTGTTTTCAGCTGGGCTGCAGTGACACTTTCAGCCCAGTATCCTGCCCCAGCAGGATCAAGCTCCAATAACCAGATGAGCAATCCCTGGAGCTGCCATCGAGGGTGTTTTCCCCCCCTGGAACCGGCGCTGACCCAACACCGCAGTTACAGTCAGCGGGGAGGCGGCAGGTCGAGACCAGACATCAGATCCCACACACGTGTGAATAAGCCTGGAAGCAAAATTCACTGTAATTTAACCTTTTCTGACTTTTATCCCCACAAACACGGGGAGACCTTTCATTACTATTTCTGCAGGCCAGGCTGAAGCCAGCGTGGTCTGAAGCTGTTCTGATTACCCCTGGTGTCACTGCAGGGATGGTCATCTGGGGAGGTTCAGATGAAGTCATCTGGTGCTCGAGGACAAGATATCCCCACACTGAGGAACTCGGGCCATCTGCTCCAGCGTCACTCTTACTTGTTGACCTTCAGACCAGAATTCAAGGCTGATTTATTTCCTTATAGGCTTTTCCCTGCACTGAAACCAAGGAGTTCAGGGTGAAGTCTCCCCCTTCAGCCCATTTTCCGCAACGTCAGAAATCAAAATGATAAGCAGCACGGGTGCCCTGTAAGGCTACGGGAATTAATCCCCCAGTCTCTGGTGGGAGATGTGTTAACCACCCCTCAGATTGTCCTCTATTGGATTCAGTTTCATTCCAGTGTCTGCACAAGAGGAGTATTTGCAACCATCAAGCTTGGAGGGGGAAAAAAAAAAATAAAAGCCTGAGGTTGTGGCACAAATATTTACTTAAAAATTAAATACCTTCTGTTGGAGCGCAGGAAGATAAGCGATGCTCTTTGTATGACTGTTCTCTAGACAAGCCTCACAGTACTGGGAAGCAGCGTTCAGCTGATGCTGAGCAAACAAGAAAAATGCTGACTAGCTCGTTGATGAGCCTTGGTGGAGCACAGAGCCATGAAGAAACCTCTTTAGGAACAGGAGCCAAAAGCGTTGCAGCCTCTTTCGTGTGACTGAAGAGGCTGATACAGGGTTGGCTCCGACACACCTAACCCAGCTTCCAAAGAAAGCAGATAAATCACGGCGTATTTTCAGCTGTCAGAGCATTGCTTTACACTTTGGATATTCAGAACACTTTTCTGAAGCCACATTATCAAAACCAGAGCATACTCAGCTCCCAAATGGTGTTTGCCAGGATCTGCAGTGACTAAAAGGTTGGCCCTGAGGCCCAGATGGTGTTTGCACAATCACCCCCTGTAGAAAGTTTTGCTTTTTTTTTTTGGTTTTGTTTTGTTTTCAGTCTGCCCCGTTTCAAAACATCCTGATATCTTCACCTTAAGTGAAAATAAGAATGGTGGAAATGATAATACTAGGAGCTGCTAACTCTGTTCTGCAAAGCAAGGGGAAAAGTCAACTACTCAGGCGATTGAAATAGAATTGGGTACTCCTGTGCTAAATTCCTAATTGCTCTATCAGCGACGTATCTCCCAGCACCCAGACAACAATCCCCTAAAGGCCTTTAAAGCACATTTCTTAGCAGAACTTTTAGCACATTTCAACTAGCAGAGCTTGAAACATGGACTGGCATTTGTGTTTTTGTGTCAAAAACACAGAAGAGCTGGTTTTCCAGGTTCACAGATGAGATCTTTAGTGAGAGCCGCTCGTGAGAATTTTTTCTTTTGCTTTAAATCACAATTATTGCCAAGAAATAGCCACATGGAAACCTCTTTACTCAGTGGATCTGCTCTGGACACATCTGGGTCACACCTGCTTACTTTACCACCCAAGTTTTTCTGCTGTTGGTTTTGCAAATACTTTCTACTTCTGTAATGAAGAATCTCCAAAGCTTTGGGGGTGAGGTTTACACGTTGCAAATACTCTTAGGGGTGAGGATGTGAGCCACAAAAATAAGCAGAGCATAGCTTTAAAATCCTGCATTCGGTTTATAGCAGTTGCATTTTGAGTCAGCAAAGGAATCGGATGCAGCTGGATGTGCAGTGAGAGCTTGAGACGCCGTGGCAATGTACATGAAACTCAGGTATGTATGAAACACTCGCTGCTTCTCCCTGAGAGATACAAAGGAACCTGTAAATGGGGCTGGAGTGGAGGAACAG
>NW_010332316.1:17783-23163 GCF_000700745.2 Antrostomus carolinensis
CCTCACGGTGCCATCAATGAATCAAGGCAACCGTGCCCCAAAAAACACAGCGCCCAGACAGACCGTTGGTAAAGAGAGTTCAACGTTGCAACACGGATTAAGTAACGCATCGACTCGACTGCCACGGGCAATATGTCCAGACACCAACTACAGACCTCAAGCAGTGAGAAAAGAGCCTTTTCCACTGACCTAACCCCTGAGAGTCCTTCAGTGACCTTGACTGGAAACAAACACCATCCCTGCTCGTGTGAGTATCTCGCACGCTGACAGAGAGCTGCGTACAGCTGCGAGCAAGGAGCAAAGCCATGCAGGATGGAATGAAGCAACGTTATGGTCGTGTCATCACTGGGAGCCTGAGCACACTGCTAGGCTGAGCTGGAGTGAGCAGGGACATCCTCACAGCACGTGTGGAGGACTCACCTCGAGTACTGCAAAGCAGAACACTACAGCATCTGTCCAGCACCATCCATAGCTGCGATGCTCCAAGGTTTGAGCTGTCCACGTCTGGGTATGTGGACAAATACATATATTTTTTGGACTAAATACATATATTTTTTGCTAATACAACACCAAAACCCTCTCTGCCCTCCACCCATTAATTAGCACCCTATATGCTAAGAAAGTCACAGAAACCCAAAGTGACAATCTTTTTCATAAGGTGGGAATCTCGTCTACATCTCATCAGACTCCTAATTCCACACCGGTACTTCTGAAAAAAACCCCATACCCTATAGCTCAGTGCTAAGGAAAAACTCAAATTCTTAACACCATGCTTCAGAAATATTTAACAGCTCAGGGCACCCTGAAGCTGGCCAGGCTGGTGTGACACTTGTGAGCTGAACTGCTCAGGGCTGCATATTCACTGCCAGCTATTGACTGCAGAAGGGACTCATTTGCATTTGGGGACCAGCTCCTTCCAAGTTCATTAGAAATGTGAGTGACCTTTTGCTGCAGAGACATCACATGAGCATAAACACTCCTGCTTTCTTCATACCCCCATAAAACACACTGATATGAGAGCAGTCCTGTGACTTTCTCTAGTCATCTTGTTTTTATTACTGATGTACGACAGAGGGCAAAAATGATGCTCAGGAGAACCTCACAATAGGTCAGAGCTGGGGGCTTCCCTCCCTCCCCAAGTCAGCTGCAAGCAAGCTAAACCGAAGAGGCTCACTTCCAAATGGGGGTGAGGACACAGCTCCATCAGCCTGATGACTACTTCTGCACTTGTTTCAACCACCAAAGTAATTACCCTAAAAGAAAAGGCCAGTATCTCCATGTGACTGCAGCGTCTGTGCGGCTGTTTTCATGCAAACCCGGGTCTTTTTGGTAATCCCGATGACTGCAACATCATGTGAGGGTTTGCAACAAGGAGCAACTCCTACATCAGCGCTGGAATCTGCTGGGCAGACAGGGAGAGGAAGCAGAAGGTCGTTTTCTTTTGTCTCTCTTACAGGAAGAGAAGTCACGTTGGGCTGGCAGACTGCAGCGTCTGTGCGGCTGTTTTCATGCAAACCCGGGTCTTTTTGGTAATCCCGATGACTGCAACATCATGTGAGGGTTTGCAACAAGGAGCAACTCCTACATCAGCGCTGGAATCTGCTGGGCAGACAGGGAGAGGAAGCAGAAGGTCGTTTTCTTTTGTCTCTCTTACAGGAAGAGAAGTCACGTTGGGCTGGCAGCATGGGGAAAGGCTGGCACTGGAAATAAAGCAGAGAGGCTAAAAAAGGAAATCACACATTGTGTGAAAGGGTTGTACCAGAAAGCACGTGAGGGATCTGCCTTCAGGTAATGGGCAACCTTTGGCTCGCTGACTGTTTTCATAGGGCTGGTGCTTCTATTTAGAAAATCATCTACTAGAGGTTAGAAAAACAGAGATAGATAAAACATTCAGCCTCCCTGAATTCCTGGCATGAAGCAATTGCTGTTACACAGGTACCATCCTTCTCTCCTTCACTGGGCACACCTGAGCATCACTGCCACCCACTCACCTGCACCTCCAAGTCCCAGGGGACAGCAAAGTCAACCCTCCACCAAAATTCTGACAATCACACAGTGGCACTTTTTGCCCCCAGTTTTTACTCACAGCTCTGCAGTTGCTTTACCCCCCACCCCCCCCCATTTCTGTATGAACTCACTTGCCAAATGAGAAGAAAAATCACTGCTCTGCCTGGCTGCTAACTTGAAACTGAAAGAAAGAGAAGGGTGAAAGGTTTCCTTCTGCACAACAGCAACACAAACCCCAGCAGCTGGTTCAGGGTCGGTACCGGCAGCATCTGCTCACTCACAGAGCTGGGAGATAAAATACAGAGTCCTGAAACTGCACCTTATCACAGAAATACAGGTATTTCCTTCCAGTTGTGTGTCTAAACAGGAAAACGCAGGACACTTAAAGAGGATTTGTAATAACTTGTCACAATGAGTCTCTAACCCAGGTGGGTCTGCTTCAAATTACACCGTAAACAGATTTTGAGGCAAAGTCTGCCACTGAATAAAACAACTTCTGCTCAGATAAAACTCTGATTTAAGAAACAGATTTCCGTGTACACTTGGCCAAAGGATGACAAGCCTCCTGGGAAGCAGGAACCTCTCCAGTCGAGCGTGCCGGGCACTGGGGATGCTGGAGCAGGCACCTGGTGGTGTCTCAGCATCGAGCTGTTGGTCCTTTGCCAGCGAGTACCAGCCCTGCAGCTCCTGGGGAGGGAAAAACCCACCTCTGGGGACTGAGCCCTGACACAGACAGCACCTGCCAGCTCCAGGAGCACTCGCTCTTACCTAGACATGGACTTACTGCCAACAGCCCTCACGTGCCTCCACTTTTAATCCGGAGCAAGAACACTTGGTTCTTGTTTGCTTAATCCGCATTCAAGTGTGTTTGTGGGGGAAAGGGATGGTCCAAACATCTTGCAGACAGAGCAAAAACTGGTTAAAAATTTCCTTCTTGAGCTGTTTGGAGCTTCTTGCTTTTATTCCTTCTTAAACTGTTTGACAGTAAGGGCTCCTAAAACATTCCCATGTAAAGTCAGGCCAGATGAGCCTCAGCATTCGGCGAGAGGTTTACACTACCCTCATGCTAAAAGCAACGAGCGGAGCTCACACCATCAATCAGGACTTTTCATTTGTGGGAGTGATGACTGACAGCAATGGCAATTAAGAAAAAGGAGCAGTCAGCCCGGTCTTCCCATTTAAATCTGGAATAAAATGCTCAACTATAACTGGGTTTAGTTAAAACCAGTATAAGGCACTTTTATTCCAGAGCAGGACTGGCTCCAGATGGGGAGATGCACTGGTATGGGCACTAGCCTGCGAGTCCACACACTCCTCAACAGCAGAAACTTCCCGAGCAGACGAGACCTCAGGCTTTGCCTGCCCACTCCAAGATGTGCCAGACAATTACATCTCACTCTTTAAAGAAAGTTTACATAACAGGGACAGAAGCGCTTTTAAACATGGTCCAAAAAAAACCTACGTTGAAGAAGATATTAAGAGAGGCACCAAGTTTACGATCCTGCTTCGCCTCGCAAGTAAAGAGCTTGAACAAACATAATTAGTCCAGTATAAGGAAAAAAAATTAAGCTTTTGTACTTTGGGTGTGATCATTTTGAGTTGAAATAAACCCCAATGCAACAGTCTGGCCCCCAGCTTACAGCATCACCACCTCCAGCTGGCTGGCAGCGCTCAGTTGGTGCATCAGGACCAGCTCCTCCAGTTCCAAACCAGACCGATTCAAACTGGTACATCGTGAACCTGAAGTTTAATTCAACTCCAGAGAGCAGAGACAGCCTAAGGCTGGAAGAGTGAAGTGATAGAAACTGCTCTTGGTGGATAACTGTGTCAAGAAATAAAAACTTAATCCAATATCACTTATTGATTTTTTCCAAGGAAAAAAATGGTCTCAAACGGCTACAACACGTACATACCGTTTCCACTACTGCTGGAAAATTCCTGGGGAAGCAGAAGAAATAATAAATATAAATATTCAACATAAAGTGATGGAAAAAGTCCTGTTTAAAACGTGCAGCCTCTTCACAAAGATGAAACCCAGAAATCTCACAGTTTGTGGTACTGGACACGGGGGATGCTCACAATACATGGTGATCTCCACCGCCATGCCGATGGGCACCAGTGACACCAGGTCTGGCTGGGGATGGGGACCTCCTGCAAGCACTGGGGTCACTCAGACCCTGTCACACTGGCACTGACAGAGGGGCCTGGCACAGACTGGGGACAGCAGACGCAAGGATGAACAGTGACAGCAGTGGTGACACTTGCCAGGACAGGAAGGTGTTTGTGTGGTGAGCAGAGCCGGTGCCCACGGCGCAGGCAGGACGGGCAGATGAGGGAGGGAGAGCAGCAGCACAGCAGGACGGGGCATTTTTCACATAGCCAGCATTCCTAGGGGAGGCTGTCACTGCAGAAATCCCTTGTCTCAGTTAATAAAAACACATAAAAAGGGAGAAAGGATGAATCGAGCTTATTTAGCCACAACAGCAAATACAACAATTAACTCACCCCGCAGCCTTATGTGCTGTCCAGAGACTTGGGATGGGATTGTGCTGTATTTTTTAAGGTAAAAGAAGGTATTACACCTTACTACCCAAACACCTGCTCATCATCACACCCTGCCCTCCCCACACCTCTGCACCTTCACTTAGGCCAATATCGCTTCTATCATGCTCGTATATTTTAAGGACTCATCTATAAAAGGACTTGTTTATAAGCTTCACCTCTAAATATTCAAAAACAGAGTTGAAAGCTAAAGGAAAAGTGGAAAATTGTAACCTCTGTAAAGTCCAGTTAACCCAAACTGGAACAAATAACAAGCATCGATCCAGGAACCAACGTGATTTTCTGGCTGCCCGTTTTATTGCATTCAGCAGTAGGGGACAGGCAACAGGAAATTCATATCCCATGATAAACTCCACTTACAGAGGGATTAGTGGAATTTTACCAGTTTTCTAAGTCAATTTTTAGACAAATACATGAACCACCATGCTGGCATTGCTTGTTGAACATCACACTGGTCAGCTAGGACAGAGACAGCACGAGGGAGCTGGAAACTCCAGGCAGATGTTTTATACAGTTTGCAGCTGCAGAAAGCCTTGCAGCACTGCTGTACCTCTGCATGAAAAAACTAAAGAGTTCATGCTAAAACCTAACTGCTACTAAACAAAGCAGAGCACAGCTCTGCATACGTGGTTGGCATCCCCTCACTGAGAGGGGCAATGAGTTTTGATGTCTTTCAAAAAGCTTAACGACCACCGATATTAAAAGTCTGATGGAAACGTTTCTATTGACCTTCACATTTGCAAAAACCCTTTTACCTTTAAAACGACTCAGAAGCCAAATCCAGCCTAGCTCTGTGCCCTTAAATCCCAAT
>NW_010332316.1:23210-23710 GCF_000700745.2 Antrostomus carolinensis
TATTCTGCTAGAAAAAGATGAGCCACCTGCCCAGCGGCTACTGACGAGCTACCGAAGGCCACTTCCATCACGGACACGCTGCCTTTTAGTGACCAAGCCTGGATAAAGATCACAGAAGAGACTCACCCGAGGTGTGCACGCCTGGCATTGTAATGCATAAAGCACAGTCGTTAATCCCTCACTAATTAACATCTTCATTCAGCAGCTGAAGTTATGAGGAACACATTGCCAGCGCATTTAGAAGTCACAGATTACACACGCACATGGCCAGTACTGCCACACACCGTCAGCTTCTGCAGCTGATCCTATTTCCCCTCCCTTTTTGCCCATTCCAATCATGTTTACCCCAATATTTCCTGCTCAGGAACTATAGATTAATTTTGAAAATATAATAAAATGAGTCAGGTTGTATTTTGCACCTTAAACTGTTCTAAATTTATATATTGTTATATATACTGTTAGCAGCAGTATATATAACATATAATATGTATATAGTTTAT
>NW_010332317.1:0-44428 GCF_000700745.2 Antrostomus carolinensis
TCACCAGGGCAGAGTAGAGGAGGAGGAGAATGTTTCTCGACCTGCTGGCCATGCTCTTTTTAATGCACCCCAGGATACCGTTGACCTTCCTGGCCACAAGGGCACACTGCTGGCTCATGGCCAGCCTGCTGTCCACCAGCACACCCAGGTCCTTTTCCACAGAGCTCCTCTTGAGCCGGTCAACCTCTAACCTGTACTCATGCATGCAGTTACTCCTCCCCAGGTGAAGGACTTTACACGTGTTTGTTAATAGTCAGGGAATGGCAACTATTTTTTAGAATTTGGGGAGTACCTCCAAAGACAGAGAGGAAATATGCCCAACTTTGGAAAAAAATCTGACCTTTGTTCTTTGCACAGGAAAAGGGCAACAGTATGAGCCAGTTTTTATTTTCAATGTCCAAAAAACTTAACATCTCAGCTAATCATGTTCCAAGCCCGCAACCCAACCACCTGCTTACTTTTTGTTCTGGCATCTGCCACTTCCATGTTGGTCAGCAATTTCATGGTAGACTCAGTTAAATTTAAGCTGGTATGTTCCTGCACAAAAGTTTCAGATCTGATTATTCAACATTTCCAAACAATTTTTTTTAAAGGAAAAAACTCTCAACCTGCTTCAGTAGTAGTGTTTTTTCCTGGTGTGATACATTTTCAGACTTGATGTTGGATGAAAATATGGGGGGACTACAAGGATTCCACTCTGCCACTTAACCTTGGGGGTTTTTTGTAGTCCGCTGAAGAGGACAGGAAGCCTAAATCCAGTAGTTCAGAACTCTACTTGCCACTTGCCAGGGTTTGAGAAGAAAACCTGAAAAGATAATTTATAACTAGTATTTGCAGATCACTTAGATATTCTTGCTGCTTGTGTAGTACCCCCAAGGAGAATATGACTTACTTCTGGTCTTTAGTAAATAAATTTCTAAATATGTGCAAACATCCACTGGAAACAATTTTTGTAGGTTTTTGCTATTTAAACAGTGCTGGATACCGGTAGCAATATTAATGTGTTTCTCTTTTCTTCCAAGGAAGAGTATACTTCTGCCTAATATACCCCTTTTTAAAAACAAACAAACAAACAAACAAAAAACCACCCCTATGAGAAGATTGTAACAAATGGCTTCTGTGAACAGTCATTCAGATAAAACCAAGGTAAAGGTGCTCTCCTTAAGTGTATGGCCTGAGTTGAGGTGAAGAGATTAGTCATGAAGAAGTTAAAGCTGTAAGCAAGAGTGTCCTGTGATACAGAAGTAAGTTCTAGACTTAAACTTGCCTAAATACTATCTTGGTTATTTTTTAAATGCTAATATTTTTCTTCCTACCTAGAGCTTTTATCATATAATATGTACAGGCTTTTGCATGGTTTTACCATGTATATATAGCTATTTAATTTTTAACCAAGCTTAATTTTACTTTGTTGTTTTTCTGTGTGCTTTTGGTCTTATCTGTCCTTTTGATTGCACCAACAGCACACGATCAGCTTTTGCTGTTTGTCATGGATACGGAAGTAGTCAGCGTTTATCATAAAGGCAAGGCTCCTAAGATCCGTATGACACATTGAAAAGAACAGGTGTAGGAGTTTGCTGGTGCTGGTCCTTGAACAGCAAGGATGATGACTGAAGTCCATCAGCTGAAGAAGGAGTTACCCTCCTTGAAACTTCTGTGTAAAATGTTGTAATATTTCAGCTAATCACAGGCTTCCTTAGGGTTTAGTTTTCCTGGATGGTTCCCAGTACCAGCTGCTGCCTTCACCCAATGGTTGCAGCCTTGTTTGTCCCTTGTTTTTGGTGGCTTGTTTCAGAGTGCTTCGTGTGGGGACACAACAGGGTGTGTAGGGTGTCCCTGCTGCAGCATGAGGACTGATGTGCCTGGAGTTGTGCTGGGAGCCCATGCGTGGTGTGGAGGCCACAAAAGCCCAGAGCAGGCAACACAAAGAGCTGGTGCAGGTGGGAACATGTTAGTCATGGAGAGTCCTGCAAAATGCTCTTAGATGTTCTCACTGTCCTGAAGAGCTAGCCAGGATGCCAAGCTGCAAAGCAGGGTGTATTTTGAATAAGCAAATTAAAAAATCTATAGTTCAGGGATAGTCATTATAATAACAGAAAGCTGGAAATTTCCTGTTAAGTCCTACTTTCTAATCTAACTGCTACCTATAATGCTTTTGGAGGCTTTATTGCCCGAAAGACAGAAAGACCTTCTGAGGATGCCACCAGCCCAATGTGGTTTGTTGAGCCAAAGCTGACTAAACAAAACTCTTCAGCAAAAATGGGATGTACACGCTGTAAGCCAGAACAAAGTGTGATCTGGTTCAGTATGCAGTCTATGATTGAAGATGTCCCTACGTACATTTAATGAATGCATCCTTTTCCTGAAAGGAAGTTCAAAGTCTTAAATTGTGCAGGTACATTTGAAAAAAAAAGAGCTGTAAAAATCTGTGTATGCCTCCCTCAGATGTCAAAAGTGTCTTTTTGTTTTATTTTTATTTTGTTAGCAAGTTACTAATCTGTGCGCTTACTGGCTGTCCAGCAGCCAGCAACTGGTCAGATAATAAATCAGAGGGGAGATTAGAGAATTGTTTGCTCTTCTAAAACAAACTTCAAGGTTTCCCGTGAGCTCTCAATGGTTTAACCAAGTTGCTTGAAATGAGAAAGCAAAGTGAGTGGAAAACTAAAATAAGTAAGAACTAGCTTGTACTTCTGAATCCAACAAACTCCTGTGAAAAACACCAGCTTTCTTCAATCCATGGACATTTCTTGCATCAAATGTCAGACCAAACTTTATGAAAGTTGGAAATAAATGCTCACAGCTTACATTTGCAACTGTGGCTAAGGCTTTGTGAAGGAATCCTCAGAGATATCACTTATTTGGTACTGAGACCAGTTTGGCACTGGCTGGAGACCAGAAGTGAAAGGCACTGTCAGTCCTAAGAGGAAATTCTTTCCTGTGATTTACGGCTTACGGAGGTCTGATTGTTTCAGATTTTCAATATTTTTCCACATTGATCCACCATTTAAACTTTGAACAGTCTCCTTCTTGCCAGTAGCATGTTATAATACCTAGTCTGGTAAAAAAAAATCAATATTTTGACTGCAAACATTCAATCCCTTATAACTGTTCAGAAGTAAACGATTTGAGCTCAGTGTGAAGATTAGAATTCTTTACATCGACAGGTATTATGTCTTTTTTCAACTTTGAGACCAAATAAGAATAACCTCTCCCACTGTATGTCTCTATTAGCTTAAAGCCTTACTGATTGCACTAACAGATGTCTTATTGGAAGTTGCAACTAAAATAAAAAAAAAATATTATATTATTTTCAAAATATTAAAATTCTGTCATTTTTGAAAGTCATGAAACTGTTCATTTATCTTCTGAGTTTTGTGTTTTATCCTTTCTTGAATGTTTTGAACCACAACTACAGATAAATATTGGTATAAATATTTTTTCTTTTTAAAAAATATTTCTGTTAATTAGAAAAATATTGACTATGAATGTCAAATTTCTCAGAAAAGTTGAGACATTTGATAAGGACTGATATGGGGATGATCATGGAATAAGTAAATAAGTTTTCCATCGAGATCAACAGTAGAGATATAAAGGCAGAAGAAGGGATCTTAGGGGGTGCTATTTCAGACCAAAGTGCTGAGTTATAGGAGCACACTGAGATACCTCCAGGTGATTTCCCAGAGAAATTATGAATACCTCCTCCCTGGAAGTGTTCAAGGCCAGGTCGGATAAGGGTTTGAGCAGCCTGATCTAGTGGAAGGGTTGGAACAATATGATCTTTAAGGTCCATTCCAACCCATACCGTTCTATGATTTTATGCTCCAACCATGTGAAGTTTCTACAGCTGCCCTAATTGCAAAGTAAAACATCTTGGCTTAAATGAGCCTCATGGTTCTTGGTGCCTCTGACCTCACCATATGGGCAGCTACCTGGAGTAATGTGCTCAGGGCCCAGTCCTGCTTGCAGGAGGATGAGAAAGCAGAGTGGGACACCAAGGTCGTCTCTGGCCCATTGATTTGTTTTCTGGGGTGACAAAACTGTTAGTCCATATAGGGGGCTTGTAGGAAAATGGCCACTGACCCTTCAGCTCTGTGTGCTAATCAGAATGAGTTATTAAAAGGTTAAAAGTGTATTAACAGTAATCTTATTGTCTCTTTATGTGTGATTGAGTTCTCTGTTTCCTGAAGTCTTGTTATTAAAATAATTATTTCCTTAATAGATTGCATTAGTTTATGCGGCAAAGGTAAATTATGATTTATATGTGCTTTAACAGCACGCTAAGACAAATGTGGTTCTACTTAAAGCAAGCATTAGCTATGGTTAAAACTTCTGAATGTAAACAGTTCTGTAGGAATAATTATTCATTAAGAGGTTTCCTGCAATTCTGAATGTGTCAAAATGCTAGTTTCAGCTTCACTGGCAGTCTTCCAGACAAGACTAACACCGAGATAGCAACATGCAGTTAATACATAACATAGCATATGTATCTTAAGAACATGAAATATCGATTTCCGTCATGACTTTTTAAGGCAATTAGTTGTTGGTGAATTAAAATATGAATTGCCTCACATCTTTTTTTAAACAAGTCCTTGCAAGATTTTAATGTAAATTAAAAGCATTGGAGAGACTTCATAACTGGAAATAAGAAAAGAATGATAAAATTTTCAACCTTGATTTACTAATACAACTACATACATGTCTTGGAAACTCCATTGATTCATAATCCTTTCATAAGCACTATGGCTTAAAAAAGGTGCCGTTAGAGGAAGAGCATGAGGATTCTGACAGAATTGGAGTAAAACCTCAGTCTTGTGGATGCCCTGTTATAGCTGGAGCAGCACAGTGGAAGTTATCCTTCTGAAGTGTACCCTTGACAAAAGGAATAAATTTATTCCAGAACCATCCATGTGGACAATAGAAGATTTAATGAACTGGAATTTAACGTTTCTTGCCAGCAGGTTGAGGAACAGTCTGAAAAAGGTCAACATTTTAAAAAGAGAGAATTATTTTTGTGGAAGTCATCTTATTTGCAAGATAAGATTTACTGACTCACGGCAGGTTTGTTGCAGTAGAATAAGATATGTTATGAGCCACTCAGGACGTGCAGTGATTTTGAGCAAATATTGGGCTAAAATTATCAGCTACTATAAACAGAATCTGTTAATTTTGATGTGAATTTGAGCAGTTGCATCAGGAAAATAAGGTAGCTTTGTATTTACTCAATTCTCCCTAGGAAATAATCAAAAAATAAACATTAGCTTTTCCTAAAACCAAGTAAAATGAAGAAGGAACAAGTATAAAATCTACATTTGGCAATTCCACTCTTCCTCTTATTCCTTTACCATGTGTGTTGTGTATTTATTTCTCCTCTGACTTAAAAAATCGTATTTTTTATTATACTAAGCCAGAGACAGGTAGATACATTTGACATGTATAAATTACCTATTTAGAAGCAGTGCTTCTGAAGTAATTGCTTAAATGGAGTTTAAGTCTAAATGTCAGTATAACATTCACCACATATTTGTCTGATCATTTCTCAGTGTGTTGTCCAATAAATTCTTTCAAGGTCAATTTATTTCCATATTAGTTAAGATTCGATTTTTTGTTGATGTTGACTGTAAAGAGAATTTTTTTATTGTTTTTTTGGAGTAGATTTTTTTTTTTTTTATCCTTCTAGTGAACACAAACTTTCAGCATGCTTCAGGAAGGGGTAACTCTATCAGGTTTTTACCACCACCATTATGAATATGGAAAACCCTTCTTTGCACTTCTAGGAGTGAATATCGCTTACGCCCAGTCAGGGAAACACAAAATCCTCAGCCCTGTTCTGCCTTCTCAGATACTCAGACTTCTTCATTTGCTTCGGAAGAACTGTACAGACTTTAGTATGGATGTGATCTCTCTCACCACCTTCCACTGTGCCCTGACTGCCAAATTTCCAAGAAGATGAACTAGATTTCAGCCAACCATCAGGTTGAGTTATCACTATGTGTTACTGTGGACCTCCTGAAAATGGCAATATGTAGAGTATTTGTGATCAATTCGTCCTCTTTTCTGAGCACAATGAGTAAATGTTAAAGATACATAAATTCCTTAGGTTTTTTAGTTGAGAAAGCTAACAATTAATCCATAAAAAACATAGTTAAGGTATGAGAAAACATAACAAAAACTGGGTTCGGCAGCCTTTTATTCAGAGAAATTAGAAAATGCATTTTCCATGTGATACTAATCCAAAACAATATGATTGAATTGTCAAAACAGATTATGTATGATAGTATGTAGCAGAACTTAAGCCATGGGCCGTAAGGAGATCCTAAAGTTGTGCCAACAGAGGTGGGGTGAGATATTGAACAGATTGCAGCAGTGTGTTTGTGTCTGAGAAAAAGAGCAGAAACAGAAAAAAAAAAAAAAAGCAGCAAAAAGCAGTGGACAACCAAAAAAGAGCTTAAAGTATAACCTAAAATTCATCTCAGACAGTCTTTGAATAATATGTATTATAAGATACTGGAATAGAAAGTAAATACTTTCCCTTCTTGTTTGATTCCTGTTGCATTCAGAGGAATCAGATTTTGACGTAATCCTTTTTATTTACAAAGAATGTGTGCAAAGAAATACAGCCCCACTATCAAGTTTTCCCACACAAGAAGAACACAAAGAAACTCATTCTGATGAACGAGTCTGGTGAAAAGGTGTAGCAATACACTACACATACTGAATAACGTTTTCACAAGATGTAAAGAGTTTAAATGTGCAGCAAGATGCTGGCAAGAATCTCAATCATATTTGAAATAGGATCCTGACACTTCTGAGAAATGACACCATTGTAAGTCAGTTCCACTGAAAAGTCAATCTCTTTCTAACTTAGTCTTTTTATATTTTTACTGCTAGTCATATTCTCTTGTGTTATGGTATTTTCCTAACAGTGCTCCCATGAGATAATTAGAAATAGTGCATATCGCTTCAGGTTTGTTCAGGGGTTTTTTGGTGTTTTTTGTTTGTTTGGTTAGTTGTTTTTGGTTTGTTGGTTTGTGGTTTGGGTTTTTGTGGGTTTTTTCTTGGTTTTGTTGGTTTTGTTTTTTTTCCCCTCCAAAAGAAGCCTCCGTGAAAAAAAAGTTCTTAAAAAATGTCCCAGATGTCCTTTGGCTTCTATGTAATAGAAGACTCAAGACCAGATTGCCAGGATTTCAAACCAGGCTCTTTAGTTATCTCCTTTCCTCAGGAGAAATGTGTAGAGAATAAATGCATTTCAAGAAGCCTGCTTTCTCTATACATAGGCACAGGACTTGGCTTCAAGATACAGTAAAGCAGCCCAGAAGCTTTTCCAGGTTCTTTATGGACTCTGTGTCAATGGTGAACAAGCACATATCCTCTTCCTCATGTTTCTTCCCTCTTAGCGATCTCTTTGGACAGCTTAGAGGGACAACTGGACAGAGCATGCCACAAACAGGGAATTCCTATCCAAGAGGAAGGCATTTGGCTAGAGGTTTACTGCAAGATTATTATGACCTCTCTCCCCACTTTGCAGTGAGAACTGGCCTGTAATTTAATAGGCAGTATTTTTCACTTGTTCTTTGCACATGAATTAGGAGGTTTTTTGTGAACTAAATAGAGCATAAGTGTAAAATTGGAGAGTATGAAGTAGAGCAACACTTGTGCTTTACATGCATTTCACATCTGTTATGACTGCTTAATAACAGAGTGAAAAGACTTTTTGACCAGCTGAATTATGTGAATGTATTGGCACAAATCTTACAAATCAAAATTACATTAAAATTCATTATTCTATACTACTGTTTGCCTAAGAAAGCATGTTCTTATAATACATAAAAATATTTTGTAATTTAACAGTTTTATAAGACAATAAGATTGCTTGCCCCAGAAGTAATACCACTGTTAAAATTGAAAAACTTGCTGTAGTTAAACTAATCATTCGGGTGCTTGCTTTGCACAAAGATAATGGAACAGCAAAGAAAATTTCAGTATGGGAAAGTAGTAAATTTATTCCACTAGAGGAAGAGAAAATAGAAAATGGAAGAATTTAAACTTAATCAAAGTTACAGGAGTTGCTGTAAGAAAATAATTAAAATCACCAGCTTTACTAAAGTGGGCCAGGTTGGCACTGATTAGAAAATACTTTTTCAAGAGGAGGAGTTGGAGAGATGGGGTTCAGAAATTTTGAAGGAAACAGAGGAATAACAGTCATTAAATTAAAACCTACTCAGTACTCTCTGTGCCAAATCAAACCAGTCAAGGATAAGGACACCTGTATATTTTGGTCTTAAAGGATTTACAAGTTTTGAGAAGAAGAAAACATAAGATTTAACCTTTATATTTCTATAGCTGTTCAGATAAAACCGTATTTCATTGGATCTGTATTAATTTTGACAAAAGCTCTGTTCCTGTGAAAACAGGAGGCTCTGGATTCATTTAGAATAGTCAAATAAGGAAAATCTAACTTAATAGTTCAGACCAGGGGCTTTAATTTAATTCTTTCATATCCCAGTGAGTTGCATAGTTAGAAAGCTGTTGTCTGCTCCACAGTGTGTTTCTCAACTGTGCTACTGGAAATAGTTAGGTTACTTTCTGTCTGTCTCTCTGTCTGACTATCTCATTATTTTTATATAGATAATTAGGTGCTGATTGGAGCATGCATTTCAAATTACAATTCCCATGACCTAAGTAAGTGGCAGAAACTATGAGGGTTTGGTGGAAAGTCCTTAATTTGTCACACACTCTTCAGGTGCTTCCTCCAAGAAAAGTTCTGAAATTGCACATTATCAATAATGTCTATTGTTTTTAATAGCACAACACATATATACAAAAATTAATGAAAATATTGGCAATTAAGTTTGTGTGACACATAGCGCCATTTTAGATAAAGGTGTCCAGAGAAATAAAAGAGAAGCTATTTGCTTCTCATTACTGAATTACCATGGATCATGGTAGCTATCTGCAAATTGTTATAGGTACTATCTACTTATACTTGCACAGTAGTTCAAGTTGTTCTTTTTTCTGTCTTAGTAGACTATATTCTGTTATCATGACTTGCACTCTTTCAACCCTTTCTTTTTCTCCCTATCTCATTTCTCTCCTTCTTCTCCAAAACTAGATCTTTTCCAAGATCCTGTAGGTGGAATCTGGGCCCAAAATTCACAAGTCTCTTTTCAAATGGGGACTCAGTCTCCTACACTAATTTGATGATTCATAAAAACATATATATAGTCCTCAGCAGGAGTAGGAGTCTTCTGTGAAATAATCTCTGAGAAGGACCATAATTAAAACATTCATCTCTGTGTGAGGTGGCAGTGCAGCCCTGGAGTGCAACAGTGAGCAAGTCTAATTGACACCATGTGAAGGCATTCTCGTAGCCTTATTTTAAAATTATGTTGCATACCTGTTATATTCATGTAAGGAACTATAGCATCACACCGTATAACTACTTATGATCGTATTAAGACACTATAATAGTCAGTAATAAGAACTATAGTGGTTACCATTAAGTAATACAACAATTTTATATTTGTTCTTAAAGGATGTTATTGATGGCATTTTCCTATATTTAGGGTAAATGGTTCCTCAGAAACCATGAGAGATATAGAAAACCATAAGGAATGCAATGTACTAAGTATTACTTATGTTGATTCAAAGTACAGAAGGCTTACATGATAGGAAAAGTAGATTCACAAGCTTGAGTTTAAAGTTTGATGCTTTCCACCACTTTCCACCCTATGGGGATTCTTTTAAAATCTGTTGTTAAATCACATTCAGTTGGCTTTGTTCACACTGTGCTGATACTTCCTTTAAAAGATATGCTGGTATTGCTTATTATTGTCCAAAATTGCAATCTATTGTCACTGAAGGAAAGAGAGCTCTCTGGCCAAGGAATAGAGAACAGAAGTCTGTTGGGGTCCATAATAGTTTCGTCAATCTCTGATGTTGATGATCTCTGTAAAGATAGTGTCCCAAGGAGGTTCAGGACTGTCTTTGCAAGAGGTTTCACATCACCTGCATCTCGGCCTTCATTGGTTGGTGTCCTACACTAGTAAAAACCTTTTTTAGCTCAGTGTATCTACTTTGTATCTACTTGTCCTGGTTTTGCTAGGATAGAGTTAATTTTCTTTTTAGTAATTAGAATAGCTGTATTTTAGTTTCAGTGTTTGAGTTCAGACTTATTATGAGAAGAACATTGATAACAGTACTGGTGTTATTAGTTGCTGCTGGAGCTCAAGACCACCTTGTTTGGCTGTTCACAGCTGCATTAGGACTCGGGGGGAGAAGTGCAGTGAATAGCAAAATCCCAAACTTGCATTTGGATATGCCAATCAAGTTCTGTTATAAAGTCAATATACCTAGAAATAGACTTGAAGAACATCACTGACACTATGTTATTCCATTAACATCAATATACACGTTTCCATGTGTTTTGAAAAACAACAGTAGGGTTTGTTTTTTTTTTATTTTACATTAAGAAAAGGAATGGAATTGTTTACTTCTGTAAAAGGTGTGTAGGATCACAGAAAACAGGTTCCAGAAAGAACTCATCTATTCCATTGTCCAGGTGGTACCCCAGCCATTTTCACCACTTTCTTGTTTATTTGCTATTACAAACCTCTCAGCAGGAGATTCTGCAACATTCCCTTTCCATTTTTATAATTTCTTTTATTATCAGAAAATTTTACCCATCTCAATCTCAGCTGTACTTGCTGTAATTCAACCCTATAACTTCTTTGTGTATGGCAAAAGAGTTTATTTCTTTCCTCTTTTTAGCTGATTTTTACATTCCCTCTTTCAAGTTTATTTTTCTAAACTCCTGACAACTTTTTTTGTTCTGATGCTGTCTCAGCTGCTCAACACCTTTTTAAAAAGTGGGGGTTAAAGTTGGCCCTTGAAGAACAGTTGAGCAAAGCCAGAGGATTACGTCATGTCTCTTATGTGTCTTGCTTACACATCCAGTGAGATGCTTTGCCTTTTTTCAGAATAGGCATCACTGATGATAAATGTCTAATTTGTGAACCATGAACACCTTAGTTTCTTGTAGAACTTGTAGTCATATGTCCTTGTGGAGTTCTCAAAGGTGAGTCAGTCCAATGACAGAGAGTAACCATCAAATAGGGAGAATTTAATTTTTTTGAAGTTTTGTCCTTTGCAAGCTTTTCTTACAGTTGACTAAAAATCTGTGTCTATGAGGTCTACATAGGATCTATGGTCTTCAAGTGCATACACTCCAAAGCCAATAGTAACTGATTTGAGAATTAACTGGATTTGGACTCTGTCCCAATTACTATTTATAGTTACTATATATGTGTATGAATGATCTCTTCTCAAACCAAAATTATTATTGTACATTTACTATTCATAATTATTTGGGGAACTGCTAGCACCATCAGTTTAGACAAGTAAATTGCCTGTGACTGATTGCAATGAGTGTTGTATATTCCTAGCATATTATGTGATCATCAAATTGCTCTATATATATTTGTAGAGGAAGGCCCCGTTATTTCCTTCGCATTATCCCTAAACTATTCTGACTGTACAGATCTTTTACAAAAATAATGAGAAAAACTTCCAGTTCTGCTGTTCAGTGAACAAAGGGATATGGGGGCCCTCAATGATATTAGTGTAAAGCTCAGCAGGTTTCACAAAAACATTCAGAAATCCCATTATGTTACATTCATCCAGCTCTGCTCCCAGATGGGTGTTGTGTTTGTGGTGCCATCTACAGAGTCACCATCTGCACCAGCTGTTCTTCCACACACAAACCGTATTTCAGATTACAGTTTTGTTTGCAAGCACTGTGCCCCCATCAAGGTGTTCTTTGCATGCATTGTAATTACTGATAAGAAATGTAGGAAGAGTTACAAATACAAGACACGGTAGTGAGGCAGTTATCCAGGTCAGCTTTTGGTATGTATTAACAGTGTATGAAATATTCAGTGACAGACAGTTATTTTGACCTCAGGGAAGCTGTTTTAGGCTCTACCCACAGAGTATTTCCCACGTTAGACTAGGTAGGCCATCAAACTTAGAAATCATAGTCAGAGAATAACTGTTTCAGCTTAATAAAGAAGTCTTTCTACTTTTTTTTTTTTATGCTGCCAGTTTCTGGCATATTTTAAATTAATCTTGCAAGAAACATTTCTACTCATTAACTAATGATGAAAATATGGATCTTATTTAAGGCAAGTCATTCTTTATGTCATCCTTAGATCTCATCAGTGGATATGCCATTTGGATATCAAGACAAAAATGCCTTTAAAACCATCTATAAAAAATATTCAGCCACTACAAATATTTTTTTTCCTTTTCAAAGACAAGATAACAATCATGCCTGAAACACTAATAACCAATTTAGAACTAGGTAGGAGCAAACTATAATTATAATGTTTAATCTTCCATAATGCTAGCAGACACTTTAGGAAGTGATGACAATCTTCCAGCAGTCATTTGGGAGTACATACAAATGCTAAAATCCACCTACAGTGTAGAGTCAGCAGGATATAGTAGTTTTAATTTTCATGAACTCAAGGTGGTTTTATAACACTGTCAAGCCTAGTAATTACAGAAATTATTATGACATTTTTGCTTATTTTTAACAGTTTTTTTGAGAGCAATCATCAATATTCATAATATTTGAAGGAACAGCAACAATTTGAAAAGTAAAAGGAATGTTAGGGAACGTCAAGAAAAACATCACAATTGCTTTCAATCCTGATTCTCATCATTAAAAAAAAAAAAAAAAAAGTGAAAGAAGAGTGACAAAGATGACCAAATTTATGCAAAAGTCTTCAGATGAGGAAATATTTGAAAGATTACTGCATTTCAAAATGAAAAAGGGTGAGTGGTAGGGATTTCTGCAGTCCTTGGTGCCGTGAGGCAGGTGAATATATAACAGGCAGTGACTGCTTACACCCTAACATCAGCACACTGGCACGAACTGATTCTAAATAAAAAAAATGTAGATATTTCTTTCACAGAGTTAAGTTGAACTTTCTTGCCACAGAATATCAAGGATGTCAAAAGCCTGCATAGTTTCAAAAGTTATTAAATAGATATGTTATTAAAAAAAATAAAAAGAAAAAAGTCAAGGCTGTTAAACACAAAGATCTGCTTCTGGCCCAGCATATCCTTAAACTACAATTTGTCCTGTTCTATTATTCTTTAGTCATCTATTCATCACTGTAAGAGAGGTCAAAGACAATTTTGGTCTTAGCCACCATGCTGTTCTCTTCTCATCCCCAGACAAGAGCCATTAGCCCCAGAATGCTCCTTGACCATGTTTTTATGCTGACCTTGTCCTTACTATTTCATATTAAGCCTGAGCTTAGTCTTAAGCTGGTGGCAATCTCCTCTGGTGGCAAGCCACACCTTTTCCTTCCAAGAAAACCCTGCAGATATGTCACCTAAGAGAGGATGTTTAAATCCAGGTGGGAAAGACAGATTCACTGAAATCTGTGCTAAGAAATGCATAGAGTATAGCATAATTAATAATTTGAAGATTTTAATAAACTCGTATCTGAGAATGGGTTTAGATGTATACGATATAGTTGTGAAATGACAGTTTGTACTGGTCATTATTATGCAGGTAGATGTATGTGATACTAAAACCTTGATCAAGAGACCTGCACTGACTTTTCTGATTTAATCAAAAGTGGCACAGTGTTGGGCTTTGGCTTTAAAAAAAAGAAGAAAAAAAAAAGAAAAAAAAAAAAAAGAAGAAGAAAACATGTAGGTACAGTATTTTATATTCTTTTATTCTTTTCCTGAGTTTTTTGGGTTTTAAGATTAGCTCGAATTCTTAAACCTCACTCCACAGTCCTCCTGCACAGAAGCTTTTAGAAATACATTCAAGAATTAAATTGTGATTCTCACATAATTCTGAGGGCTTGTTAGAGTGTCACGAATGAGGAATGGGACTTGAAATTTGATGGTATAAATTGAGAAGCTTTAAAATAAAAGGTTATCCTGAAAGGTGAGACTTTTTATTTTACACTTACACCTAGTGCTGATATGTAGGCCATATACAGCTCAACAGAAACATTCAGTCCAAATGACTTGACATTCCTAATTCGTAATTTGTTGTGACAGGTTTATGTTTTTTTTTTCTTTTATTCTTTTTTGGACACCAGCAGTAATTTTAAATATTTGAAGACAGTATAAAATTATTCTTTGGACAGGGAGAAAATCAAGGAATATTTTTAGAACAGCTGTTACTTGCCATCTGTATATATGTTCCATAGAATTCATTAGAAAACCATGTAACAAAAGTTCACATTTAAAAATGAGCAGTTGCTGACAATTCACAGGAAAATTTGACTCAAATTTAAAATCACAGTGAGAGCTGGTCCTCTAAATACTTTTGATGAAGTGACAGTAGATGCTTCTATATGTCATTTGGCACACAACATTTAAGAGCAAAGGACTATTATTTCTTTTTGCACAAGGAATATTTCATTAATATTTTTTTTCTGCTTGTTTAAAGGTAATATTCATTTAGGAAAATTAACATTGGCTGAAAGTGCTAATGACCTGTTTATTTTATCTCTGTCCCTGATTTGAGGTCTGTAAATTCATTCTGGGCAGAGTGGCTTCTTCACCATTTCACCTGGAAAGAGAGGTTTTGTGCCATGGTAGATGCTTTTTGTTACATCTCTGCCAGGGCACAGGGGTAAAATGGAACAGTAACAAGTAACTTCAAGTTGACTACTAATTCCAACTCGCAGAAGTTTGATGAAAGAAACATTTCCCTGAGTACTCTTGTCTCTCCATGGACCCTATATTTGTTTTTTCAAAGAATCAGCTGCTTTTTGTTTTGCCTCAGTCAGTATTGCTGTGAAAACACTGACATGAGGTTCTTCACTAGGAGTTTCCAGGTCACTGGTCCCCTTCCGTGGAGATACTGCACAGCTACTTGAGGGTTGCCTGCCAGTGTCAAATAGATAGACTTATAAAGGGGCTTTGGTGTTCAGTTTTATCCTAAACTAAATAGTAATTTATTATAACATAAGCAAACACAAATATGGGAACTGCTGGGAGAGCTGTATCTTGCCTAATATGTTAATGTAAGCATGGTTCCTGTCTACAGTAATGTATTAGCTGCTTGCTAGCAAAAGCAGCAGAGTCCTTTTTCAAAGCAGCTATTTAAGACCAGCTGCCACTTCCTACAAAACAATGTCCAGTTCATTTAATAAGTCCAGACATCCATCTATCAGTGTGTCTTTATGTAAGTCACAAATTACTAAATCTAGAAGCAAGTGCTTTTTTGTTGTTCCTTGTGAGTGCTGCATGATGAGCTTGGGGACAGAAAGTCCTAAGGGGGAATATCTGAGCACTGAAAGTGGAATATATGTGGGTTGTTAATACTGCAGTCTTGAGTAATTATTCCATTCTTCCTGAAGACTATTCTTTGGCAGCACTTTGTAAGTGTTATCTAGGATTTTTAGAATTCTTGTGTTCATGCAATCATTTACTTACGTAGTTATGTGGCTTTCATCTGAGCTAACATATGTACGAATCCATTAACACTAGAAAAGACCTGAGTTTGGCCAAGAGTGGAGGCATTTGCCTCAGTCCACTTTGGATAAGCAAATGACATGCATGCATATATAATACTAGGCTCATTTTAAATGTTGCAATGGGTAGGAAGAAAGTCTAAGCTTGAGTCACGTGTAAACCATTTTTGCAGTTTATGGGTGGGTTAGCAAACAGTCCAAGCACATGGGTGAAGCAGAGAATTCAAAATTTGAGAGGTGCAGGATACGAATGCTTCCATTGGCACATGGTGCTCTTTATATTTCCTGACTGGATGCCACAAGTTTCTGAAATACGAAAACAAAGAACATCAGCAAGACATTTATGACATTTACTAAATTTATTAACCTTTTTTAGAAGTTATATTGAACAGGGACCAGCCTAACCCCATGAGAAATGAGTATTATCTCAGTATTTAGATATGAAAATATTTAAAAATGAATTTTTGTATCCTCTCACTCGGGGGAATTTATCTCAGAGTAACACCAGTCAGTCTGCTACTAATGGATATTCTCAAGAACAGTTATAGAGTTATACTATGAGAGTATAGCATCTCAAATATTTAGGTTGAAAGTGCAGGGAGGTTTTTGAGCATTATTATTTGAGACTGATTTTCTTATGTTTCATTTGAAGTGTAAATATTTTCCTTTATATTTAGCACCACAGATTTGGATGTTTACAGGATTCTGTTACTTTATCTATATTGTATTTCCATGTCTTTTTTTAAAAGACTGTCACTGCAGTTATGAATGTATGTGTAGGGTCTAGCTTTGTTTTTTCTTCATTATGATGTGTAGTTTTGAACTCAAATAATGTTGATGACTTAAGCTATAAAACCTCTAACACAATCCATACCATCATCTTATTTGATTTTAAAAATTATTTTTCCACTTTAGTATTAGACGTGATTTTAGTCATCATAAATGTTAAAGGAAATATGTTCAGAAACAAGTAAAAGATATACTTTGAAAAATATTTCTCATCTTGGTGTGTAAAAGCCAGTAAAGGAGAAACTGCAAAATTAGCTTGACAGTATCAAAAGGCTTATTTTCATGTATTATGCAGGTATGGAAGAAAGGAGAAGCACAAAACCAATTGAAAAATGTAAGAAAAATGGCTAAAGATTATAACTCTCTATTTTGACTGACTTGCCATTTTCAGTGTAGACATGGTAACACACAAGATTTAATAAAGAGAGTCCCGTGGGGAAGGAATAAGTTTTCCCTTATTCATTTTAAGTATATGAGTCAGAAAGGCTTTCTTACTGTAAAGTAGACAGCCTTTCAGGAGTAAGGGTTCTTATTTATTTTTTTCAGCCAAAATCTTCTGGGTAATAAAAATGTTGAAATTAGTACATACTATCCAGGTACATACTGAAGGAAATCAGGAATTCATAAGGCAGAGAACATTATAATATTCTCATTGTCATGGACACATGGCCAAGTTTATATGACTGTTAACACTTAAGAGGGACTTTATTTATTTTGAAATAAATATTTCTGTTTTCCAGAAATCTGATCATATTTTTGGAAGTTATCATGCTGTTTGTGTGGTGAAGAATACAGACAACTCTTAAATAAATAGAAGGTACCTTGAATCCACCTGTATATATCTCCAGTCATGATGTTAAATTATGTCTCTATGTCTATGTTGTTTGCAATGCTATATCCTCTGATCTATTGACTTTGTGATCAGTTTTTCTCTTTCAAGTGATTGCCCAGCATCACACAGAGCATGTGCATGCTGCATATCAAGCTGGAGACTTGTTAGCCTTTACATTACCTGTATGGAACATATTTCCCTGCTCAGTTCCTTTCAGTTATTGGTTTGATGTTTCTCTGCCTTATTTAAATTCTTCCTATTGTCATTATTATTTTAAATTTTATTTTATTTCAATTAAATATTAATTCAATATTAAATTGTTCTTATTTCAACCTATGAGTCTCCTTACCCTTACCCCTCCAATTCTCTTCCCTATTCCCTGAGGAGGGGATAGTGAGCAAGTGGCTGTTAGGTGTTTGGCTGCTAGTCAAATGAAACTACCGCACTCCTCATGATCTCTGAATTACCCATGTCTCCAGTTTTCTACCCTCCGAGGCTCCATAGTATTATGGCTTAAGCTTGCCCCACAGGACCTTTTCTCTGGAGCAGACTATACCAGTTCCAGACACCCTCCTGTTGGAGCTGACAAACAGGTGAAGGTACTTCCTAACACAAGAGAGTGAGGACAACAAAGGCCCATCCTTGGGGTTGACAAGGAGGGGCATCTTGCCTCAGAAGGCACGTTCTGTGTGGCAGAGATGCTGTTTTCAGATGATGTGACCAAAGGAATTGTGTCCAGGGTGCATACTGTGTCTCAGAGCAGGAAAAGTCTGTCCCTAGGTTAGAATCTGATTGAGCCAATATAGGTTAGACCTTCAGCCCAGATTTTCATGATCTGTGTGTCATGGCCTGCTACTTGCAGTCAGATGATAGATAAAGACAGAGCGTTTCTGCTCCTTTGCAGAATACATCTTTGTTAACAGTGAAAGGAATCCACCATGTGTCTGTGCAGTGCTAACATATGATAGGCTGCTGATAGACTTGTTAAGCTAAGAGTTCTTGTGAAAGATGCTGCAGAAAGTTCATTCTTATGTAGGTGAAACGGGAGAGCATAGGGATGGGGTAACACTGTGCGGCTGTCTTTGCAAACTGACTTTCTCAGACTACAGGTTTCCTGAAATATTTGCATAGGAGTAGCTGCTGCTCTTCATTACTTTGTACCATTGTGCTTACGCTTGATGTCTTTATATTTCCTATCTTTATCTTCTTTTTTTAACCTTAGTTCATGTTCACAGCCTTTTCTTGCCACAAATACAAGTCTAGTCATCTGCTCCTACAGTCTTTCCTCTTTACTGAAACCTCCAGCACATCCTTCTCTTTTGCTCTTCTACAACTTCCTATACTTTCAGTTCTCAACATGAAGGATCTCTTAAGTACCTTTATATGATAAGCTAGCCAAAACTGAAGTTTAATGCTCTAAAGCATGAATCTTCATTTAAGTTACTCACTTACATTTCAATTTTACTGGTATTAAAAAAAAAAGGGGGGGATGGCAGGGTATTTTAGTTTAGAGTTTCTTAAATTCATAAGGTGCTATCATTACTCGCAGCAACTCAGTTGTGTCAGAAAAACTCACCCACAGTAAAAAGTGCATTTTTTAAATTCCTTTAATATGCACTACATGCTGAAGTTTGACTTGGTTTTCAGGTTTATTGGATCAGGAACTCCAAAACATACTTAACCTGTATGTCCAGTGGTCTGAGACTTCAGGTAGATGGAAAGTATAATTAAAAAAGAAAGCACAGCACAACAAATTGAGTTGGACTTCTATGGTGGAAGAGAGACATTCAGCTGAGGGCATGGGCAAGACAAAACAAAGGCAGAAGCACAGAGCATTACACTGTTCTAAGGGATTTTGTGTTGCATTTGCTTGCTTCTGCAGAGTTTTTGTGTGCTGTGTGTAATAACCTCTGATAGTTCACAGCTTTATCACATAACTCTGTGGGAAAAAAGTCTTACACTGTGATGAAATGGACACACAACCCAAAACGTTACAAGTGAGTCAATGGTGAACTGTCATTTCTCCTTTAGTAAAGTTAGTGAAGGATCTATTTGTTTGTTCGGATCATCTTGCACTGTTTTCCCGAGATAAGAAAGATCCTCTCTTAGGTGCAGATGTGGGTGGCTGCCTCTTTCTGACTCAGTCAGTGTCTTCTTCTCCCACCATTGGGCAGGAATATCTTAGCAGACTGCACTTTCCTGAAGCATGCGACAGACACGTGGTTACGTAGCAGGATAAATGGAAACCTTTTCTGGAAGAAATTTTTGAAATAATGAAGGTAACCCATAAATGTTTAAAATAAGCATTTCCTCCAGCTGTTTTCTTTGTGCAGGCAACAGAAGACCTGCAGTTGTTCTTGGCACTGTGACCACTGTGTTAACATTCTGACTCTCAGTTGATTCACCATTGTGGTAGATACGGCAAGGAAAATAATAGTTAACAGATCTCTTGTGTTACTGTATCAGCAGGGCACCAGAAACTTGCAGGAGCAAGTACTTAGCATTTGGCATTTTCATGTTTTACAAAGGATATATCACTATGTACCAGGACTTTTGAAACATTCTCATGAAAACCTTGCTTTCGACCTAGCTTTATGAATCCATGTTTCAGCACCACAGGGACATAAAAAATCAATTTGGTGACTGTGGGAAGCCTTACAGCCTTCATCTACTCTACTCTACTCTCACTAGAAGCTCTAAAACTTGGTCCTTGAGGGACAATAAGGTAAATTTAATGTCTTACTCTGGGAGTGGTTTCAATAAATCATAGTGAAGTCAACATAATGCAAACAAAACATCTGTTTGCCCTGCCTGGGCTATATGTAAGGTTTGTCTGCACTCAGATTCTGTACTAGTGGAAGAGTAGAATAAGAAAATTGGATATGGCTGAAACATAAATTAACTATTCCCATGGATACGGAGCTGCAGTAAGAAAGTGAAAATGCACACTGACAAAGTGCAAGAGAGTTGCTTCCATTGATAAAGCCTGTTGCTCTCTGGCTTTGCTCAATTCAGCAACTCAGCCTATTGTATTGGCTAAACATTATTATGAAAAAAGGGTGAGGAGGGAGACTTGGATTTAACTTATTCTAGAAATTTCTGTAAACAAAGCTTTTGTTGATAGTGGATTTGGTTAAATATTCTGAAAAATTGCTTATTCCTTTTGACTTTGAGCTAAACAAGTGCTTATGATTGCTTCTTTTTTCTTCTTCTTCTTTTCAATTTGGGTGGGAAGGTGCATTCAAAGTTCCAGTTCAAGATCATTTGAAAGGCAGGTTTCCCTCCTGTACAAATTAAATATACAATGTACTTTTTCTTACTGAACAGGTTGAGAGGCTGTAATAAGCAGATCTCCAGATTTCATTTAACAGACAGTTACCTATATAAGAGGAAAAAGGGAAAATTAAACTATTCTTTCTATGTAGCTACAAAAAGTTGGGTTTTTTTTTATCCAACAAATAGAAATCTCACAAAAGAGATATATGTTATATAACTTTTTCCCCTATTTATTGCAAAGTAGTGAAATTCAATGTGTAAGTTTGCTAACACATATCATTACCTTTTGATATTGAATTTTTGCTGTAAAATATTCTGACTAGCCATTGTTGAACTTTTCGGAAAAAAATATAAGCAGAAGAGAGGAACTGGAGTTTAATGGGAGAATTTTAATTCTGTTTTGAATTCTGGTAACATTAATGATTTCTTTTCTGAATGTAACAATAGTAATTGAAAAATAAGGGACTTGTACATTATCCCTTTTATCTGCAATACATGCCACTTGGAAGTGTATGTATACTACATTAAATTTATATGGTTCAATTGTTTAAAAGACATTTTATTACCTAATAGATTTTTTCCCCAGGACTTGTAATCTGTGTAATATAAAAGAAAAAATGTGAAAATGGTTGTGTCAGCTGATGATTAATTAAAACAATAAACAGCATTTTTTTCCCCCAAAGGAAATAAAAAGTGAAAACAAAATATAATTATATATCTTTCTGACATTTAAGACATATGAAGAAATTGCAGTACTCAATGGTTTGCATAGAATAACGTAGTGTAAACTGCATGCAAGATAAAATTGTAAGGACAAAATTTATGTTCTTTTACTATACATGTATCTATGTTACTATACATATATACTACACATATATACTATACATATATCTTATGTTGTAACAGAAGGTGCTATATGTCTAATTTCTCAAGAAAAGAAAAAAGGCTGACAGGAATTTAAGCTTAAAAACATAATGAGGAAGCAGCAAAACCCGGTTTATAACACTGGAAAACCGAATGGTCACTTTCTTAGGTCTACAAAAGTTCATATCTTCCAGGTATAAATAGCTAACAGTTGCCTAAGAAAAAGAATCATATTTAACAGTTCAGGTGGGGCAATTGCACTAAAGAAAACTATAATCTCAGACTTTCTTAGAAAATGATAGTCTGATCAAAAAAAGATGTATAAGCTCTGATGGCATTCAGAAGCACCCTTTTGCTTTTGTTAGGAATACATTAATATAATAGATATGCAGGTATTTTTCTCAACATGGGTTCTGAGTTGCAAGTGTTCTTCCCATGGCTTCCATGGTGGAAACATGGTACAATCTGAAACATCAAAATGTTAAGAGTTGAAGAAACATCAGGCAGTTTATTACAAATTGCAGACCACTCTTTATAGTATTTACTCCATAGAAAAAAATAAGGAAAAAAGAATACATAGTGCTGCATTGCTGCACATAAAAGATCTAAACTGATGGGAATTAACAGAGTATTTTTCTAGCCAAAGCTCCTCTGTTACCTAGGTATGCTTGCTCATATCCTGCCCCTTCTAGTTTCAAGTGTTTTAAGTGAAGGCTACATGCCGAATGCTGCAGTTGCTGCTGCCTCTGAAGTCTTTAAGCCCTTTGGCAAATGCTGTTTTCCCCTTTATTGCTTCCCTGCTATTTGGGGACTTGGGGCTTGGCCAGACACCACCCAAAGTGGGGTGCTGAGCCCTCAAAGTATTGCTAGGGAAGAAAGACATTCTGGCTCATGGAGGTACCTCTGGTTGTTTATTTCTTTACCGATATAGATTATTGCCTTCTGAGGCAGGAAATGTTTTTGACACACAATTAAGAATGCCTCTGCTGAAACAGAAAACAGCAGTAGTAAAACATGATAGCTGATGCACACAAGCCAATAGTCAGCTTTTTGTCAGGGTCACTGTGTTTGCCTTGATATTGGGGGCTTGCTGGTGACAGGGGAAAGAAAGACTGACGCTGAAGAACATTTTAATTATGAATTTTCAGCTGTCAGCATTTTGTGGCTTCCCAGCTAGCTGATAGAGCAAGCCAAGGAGTGTCAGGGCATTTAACTCCTGCCTCTCATTTTGACAGTCATACCTGATTTTTAGAAATGTACTTGGTACACAACTGTGCAAGAGAGACAGATAAAGCTGCTTGTCAGCACAGGGTGGAGAAGCAGGGTGCAAGGGGATGCTGAGTCTCTGGCCCTGCTTCTTCACTGGGGGAGCAGTGGGGATCCTCCAAGGTCCGTTCTGGTCCTCCCTCCCAGCCTGTCATACAGGTAGCATTTGCACCTTCATTTGTGACAAAAGGAGAGGCAAGCTCCCCCTGACAGCCCCAGAGACTGGTGGCTGTGGAGGGGTGTGCCGTGCCTTCACCCCTTCGCACTGCACCGTCCTGGGGCTCCCCCTTGCCCTTGCTTGGCCAGGCATGCCTAGATGCCGCTTAGATGGAGGCAGAGCTAATTGCAACAAGATGGGGTATTTGCTTGAGAATTTGAGGAGCGAAGAGGAACAGGGAACATCTGCCAATAAAACCTCATAATTATTAATGTCTTTGCATTAATGTTGTATAAATTGAGTGCTTCTTCCCAGATTAAAAAGGAGCTTCAAATTACCCTTATATTGTGGATGATAACAAATGTATATGGTATTATGGACTATGAGATGTGTTATGCTTTTGTTTTGTCTTATTCTCACGGAAGTTGTAACCCACTGGTATTTTACTCATTATTTTAATGTAGACACCTTCTATGACAGTTTATTACAGATTATGCAGTAATCAGTGCTTAAAAGTCCACCCACTGGATATGGAAACGCATTTAATTTGGCTTTTCAGTATTAAAAAATGAGTGATTATTTCTCACTGCAGGCCGACAACATATTAATTTTGAACTAAGTATCTTGTCAGATTAAGAAAATATTAATTTTATAGGATTTACTTACATGTAGCTGATAGTGTTACCCTGTAGCTCTACAATACAGTATTGCCATTGCTAGCAAGTGAGCATAAGCATTGTACTGAGTTTGCAAGGCCTGTCAGCTGAGTTTGACAGTCTGAGGACTCTCAGGCTTGCTCTGTCTGAAATTTTCTTGACCTGCTGGCAGCTTTACTTTAATGTGGTTTAGCTGTAACAACATTTTTCCTAATTGCCAGTTGTCTACATCTAATTTGTTTTCCTTTGTTTGTCTTTGTGTGATACCACCTTGATTTGATGACTCTACTGTAATGACATCATGTACAGAAACACAGGTTGGTGGGATAGCAGTCTGGAGAAGTGGAGGCACCAAATGCAGCTGAATGACAAGATGGGGCAGAGGCTGACACTGGAGGCCCTACAGCTGTAAACTGCTAAGCCGTGGTTGGTTGAAGACATGCAGACCTCGAGGTGGAAAAACTGTGGGTGCAAAAGAGGACAAAGAAATAGTATCCGGCACAGAAAAAAAAAACACCTTGCATAGTGAGTCTGGATGTAACACGGAGCTGCACACCAATATAGAAAGAGCAGGTTAGCAATCATATAAGAAGGATGCCAAGTGAGGTGAAACCATCAACATGAACATGGTGTTTCTGCCACTGAGGGTCTCCAGATGCTGGCAGCTTGCCATAATACCCCCCACTGCTGGAGCAGGGAAAGGGAGAACATAACTCCAGTAAAAGGGATAGAAAATAAGGTGCGTGCATATACCATTACTAATTCTATTTCTTTTTTTTTCTGTAACAATTAGTTGTGGACTAAAAGCAATCGTACTTTTTCAATTTCGATTATATGAGCAATAAAATCCTGGTGTTATTTATGTAAGGTGTGTTTCCTCTTTGCCCATAAATAAGATTTGAGCATAACTGTATACACTGACTTTAGGGAATTTCCTCTCCTCATTCATTTCTCCTTCATATGTATTAAACTCAGTCATAAATAAAGTGTGTGGTATTATTCTCCTTAGTTTCCAGCATGATTATCTGGTCTGCAATATTTCACTGTGATTGAAACTGATTATATTCGGCACCAGTTCCTCCATAGTCCAGCAATAGCTGTTAAATAATAAAAGGCACAAGAGTCATTTAACATTTACCCAGCATTAGCACTGACACCCCTAGGCACTCTCGGTCCCATTTGTGAGGTGCTATACAAATATGAGCAAACACTGCCCCAGCTCTGAGTTTACAGTTTCTGAATGGAACCATGCATCACATGAAACAATCCTATTTCACCAAATGAGTCAAGATTATTTCTAATATTTCCAAGTTATTATTGCAACAGGGTAGCTTCTGGGCCTTAAGGACTGTGTTAGTCTGTCCTTCTCCACATTTCTTGTTTCAGTTTCTGCAACAACTGCCACCAGCTGATCCAACTACGTAGCGATGACGTGGGTCACATCTTTGTTACTTGGATAAAAATAACTTTTTTTTCCTTTTTCTAAATATAGCTGCAGCTACAAATGACCCACCATTAGTGGACTAAATATTTAACAATTTCAAGTAAATTGATTGGAGCAAAGAAGTCAACTATACTTTAGTTTTCATGCAGTGCGTCCACAGTATCAGAGGTGGAATGTGGATTCAATGTCTTTCTTATGGATCATGTTATATTTCCAATCCCCAAAAGTGTATGTATTTGACTTTAATAGGCAAATAAACTTAAAAGTCATTGTTATGCAGGATTAGAACCTTTGATTCTCTAAAAGAGTAATTCTGTCTGTTGTGATTCCTAAAATTACAGGAGATTTGAAAGGGTCTATTGATTCTATGGCAGAACAATAGATGTCCTGTACTTAACTCCTTAATTGATTTTAATGATCCTGATGGATGCCAGCCAAAGAGTTGGAACAAGCTGTAAGGTCAAACCAAAGTATTCCTTTTGTACATTTCCTCAATCAAATCTTCTTATGCTATAAATTAATTTGAAAAGGAAAATGATCAATTATAGCACTTCATAATTAGAGACACACATGCAGAAAGGCTAATGAGACATATCTGAGATTTTCCATGCTCCACAGAGGCTTGTAGTAGAAGAAACTGAATTATCTGTTTTGTGCCATATTGCACACAGTATTTCCCTCTGCATTAAAAGAAAATACACTCAAGTCTATTACAGGGTAGATTTTTTTTTTTGGTCAGTGTATAATTAAATGTTTCATCTATGGCATAGTTTCGGGAAAAAAATAAACTTTATGCTTCAAGACAATTTTAACATTTAAGAGTACAGAATATTAAAAGTTAACATTTTACCTTATATTCAGCTCATTTGCAATATCTATCTGTGGCTAGGTACACTTAGACCAAGAAAAATGTGATCAAATTCAAATTATCGTACCTCCGTTCCACTGCGGCATAACTATTTCACTTTTTCAGGCAGGTTGCTTTCTTTCCTCTGACCTTTTCCTGCTCTGTTCTGCACCCTGTTCTTTTCCTGTTTTCCCTCCTTCCTTCTCAACCCTGGTGTGAACCTCAGAGGAGAATGGATTTGAAGGACTCCGTGCACCCTCCACGCCATTGGGGACAAATTACCACCCCCAATCTGCAGGGTTGCAGGGCAGTCTGTGGAGCACTGTGGAGGTCTCTGCAACCTTCTCCTGCTCATGATGGAGATCTCTGCTCATGCATGGACACAGTCTTGGCTTGAGTACAATATCATGTTAACCACCTGTGCTTCCAGTGAAGTTCGGAGACAATAATTCTGCTTTGCTTTTCTCCCTTTCTCCTCATTCCTCTGTCCCTTCCCATTAATTGTCCCTTTCCATTCCCTCCTTATCATGCTTTTATCAATAATTAAAATATTTATAGTGAAGTGCAAACACTGAAGTTAAGTCAACAGGAATCTTTAAGCCAATAACACACGTTATTCTTCCTTATGAGTCACCTTGATTCAGGCACCTTTTACCACATGCAAAGAGACTTTGCAAGCAGGCTGCACACAGCATGGAGACAACAGCAGTTATTTATTCATCGATGCATGCAATAGATGGTCAGGACCAACACAGTGCTGGGCTAAGCACTAATATATTCCTCAGGCTGAACGAAACACTTCTGCAGGTAGATCTCAGTCAGGGATGGACAGATGAGCCTTTGTTGCAGCCTGGAGCAGGCTGAGCCTTGGTCTTGTTCAGTTTCTCTCTATAGATTCCCTTTAACCCCTTTTTCCCTTTGTTTTTTTAATTATTTTTACCTTCTTCATGTTAGGGATCTTAAGTTGCTAGCTGTTGTAGCTCAAGCAGCTTCAGCCGTGGGACTTCTTACTTGCACTTAGGCAGCTCTGGCTCCAGCACCTTCTCACACCTACCTGCTTTCAGTCAGACTGAGCCCAGGTCCCACAGTGGTGCTGCACAACACTAAGCTTTGAGTCAGAACAGCTGCATCTTTGAGCCCAATACCCAAACGGTGACTTAGCCTTATTCTTGTCTTGTTTGATCTGCTTCCAAAAATTTGGAAGTCAAATTAAGTTTTATGATTGATCCTTTTCTACAGGACATTTGGATTGGTTTTGTACCTCCTGGAGGGAGGAGGTACCCTCGAAGGAGGGATAAGTGGTTGGGAAAGTATGTATATATCTTACCAGTCCATATGGGATATTCGTGTCAAGTAGGATCCCTTCAAGAGCCATGCAAGGCACATCATCTGTGGTCTTTGGGACTCCATTGCTGCCTTTTTGGTGAGGGAAGAACACAGCAGCATATCCTGTTACACAAGAACATGCATACTATTTCAGTGAGTTCCTGGTGCTAGTGACCCCATCTGCAACCTGTAAAATCCTGTGAGGAGAAATCTTGTCACAACTAATTTGATTTATGTGGCAAGACACAGAATAAAAATTTAAACACCAGATCCCAAGCTGATGTAACTCCAGAGGTTTGCTGGTGTCACAACAATCTATATCAGCCCAAAGCCCTAAATCTAATAGAGTGCTTTAAAAATGGTTTCTTAAAGTTAGATGAAATGAATTGGCTACATGACCTTGCTAACAAGAACAAAACTGGCTTGTTTTCTTGAAGGAAGTGCTTGTACTTCAGTAACAAATCTTGACCTTTTTCTGCAACTTATTTTTTGGTTTAACAATTCCAGAGCTATTCTTATTTTCACCTGCAACTGCTTATAGAAAGCTTTGAGACTGTAAAAAAGTTAGCAAACTTCTTTATTCTTATATTCCTTCAATCATCTACTGCATAAAACAAATCATCACAGTCGTGTGAGTTGACAACCACTTGCAAATGAGGTACTAGGGTTCAAACAGGTTAGAAAACTCATTTGTAGCAAACAAACATGGACCAGAATCTATACAACAGAAATTTTTGTGAACTGGGAAAAACATATAATGCTTACAGAAAAGTGTTTGCAGTAAAAACAAAAACATGAGATATTGACAATTATTTATATATTAGATATCATAGATATGGGTGAATTTTAAGTTAGATTAATATTTTAAGATCCTAAAATGTATGTAATTAAGGACCAAGTGAAAAGTCTGGGTGATCAAGTTACGGCAATTAGCTAACATAAAGCTGCATAGTTCCAATTAAAAAAATAATTTCAGGACTCTTTGTACATCAAAATAGTTTTTAGGCATCCCAATTAATTGATGATGAACTTATAAGTCACACAGACAGGCTATAGAGTCAGTTCATCTAGGCTTATAAAATTTAGATTCTATGTAAAGGGAAAATTGATGAGCACCGTTAAGGTAGGCTACCTTTGTGATCAGTGAGGGCCTTTTATTCACAGACTTTTGCTTCTTGCATTATTTTTAATTGCAGAAGTTATAGTTTAACATGTGCCTTTTCTCCGAGAAGACACATTTATACCTTTCCCCTAATCATGGGATTGAGTTTTCCTTCTCCGTAAAAAAGTCTGATATGTTGAATTTCCTTTGTGCTGCCCAGACTGGACAAAGAGTCACACTGCTGGTAGGGACCCTGCCCACCCAGCCTGACCCCCACCCCAAACTGCTGTTCAAAGGTCTCATGGTGAATGAAGACCTGGTCCAGCCAAAGCTGATGGGAGCTTTGGGGAATTTTACTTTCTCTAAGCATATGAAAGCAAAGATTAGCTTTCAAGTTCTGAAATTCATATAGATATTTGCAGATTATGGCACAGTGTGTAAGCCTCTTTTCCAAAGGGCAGTGTTGGTACAATTTTTGCACAGGAAAACATTAACCAAGATTTTTCATTGCAGGACAAAGAACAACAATTTTTGGTTTACTTTCAATCTGGAAAATAGGAGAAGAATTTGGCACTTGTGACAGTGCTCCATATGGAAAAAATAACACAAATACTGGTGAAATTAAGATGCATTTGAGCACTGAATGTCATATTGGGAAATATCTGAGAACTGCAACAAATGCTGTGTGCCCTACCTGATTAGGTACTACCTACTGTCCTCTGGAAGTACAGTAACCACAGTGGGTATGATAATTAACATTAGATCTTTGATTGTTATATCACTGGAGTCTTGCGACAAGGAAGGAGACTTGTTCGCAGTATGGAGAGAGCACATCTGGCTGATCTCAGAATGATAAAAAAATTATATCAAAAAAAAACATTCAGATGAGGAGAGATTTCAAAACTTTTGGAGATTTGGTCAGGTTTTTTTCCTAATTATTTCTCCTGATTCTTGTAGATATTTTTATTTTACTTTATAATGTTACTTTCATGGGGAATGCCAAATCTTTAAAAACTTCCATGATTCTTATGGTGATAAAGGAAGAGTTTTAAACAATTGTGCAAATAATTTTGTTAGATCATGATTGGTCTTCTTTCCAACAGCACCGTACAACAAATGCCAGAGTTGGAGAATGAAAAGAAAGCTAAAAAACAGATAGAAAATAAGAAATGGGAACATTAAGATAATAAATATATTCCCTGATTCTAATAATATCTCAGACATAGGTTCTACTGCTAAATTATTGATTAAAAGAGTAATTGAGGTTGGAAGAGACCTATGGAAGACATCTGTTCCAACTCCCTCCCCAAAGCATAGCCAAAGTAAGAGTTAGTTAATCCTGTCGTTTTCCATTTGAGTTTATAATCTCTCCAAAGTGGAAGATTACAGAAAAAATCTCTGGGCAAAGGATTAGACCAACACTGAGAAATTTTTTTCCTTACATCTTATTTAAATGTTATTTGCTGAAATACTTGCTTGCTGCCTCTCAGACTTTCAGGGTGCACCTCCAACAAATATATCTTTCAATTTTCTCTATAACTACTCATTAAGTAGTAGAAGAAAGCAAAAAGTCCCTCCCTTCCTCCATCCCTTTTCCACATTTACCAAATCACACTCCCCTAGTCTCTTCTCAAAAGTAATTTGCTTCAGAATCTTTAAGAGAGGATTGAGAAGTGCCACAGGCAGTGAATGCAGACTGCATATCAGATTTTTAATTGGGTGAAGTAAGCCAGACAGATTTCTTACCTTTTTTTCCTCACCTTCCAACACTTTTTCATGCTTCTCCTCTACCCACATTACTTCTTCAGCATAGGTTCAGAAAAATATTATTTCAGGCTGAAGAAAGCATATTCTAACAAAGAAAAAGGGGAACCTCTGTAGAGATTTGATGGAGGTTAACACTGATTCTAATCCAAATACTTTGGCTGCCCCAGAGTCAAGTTCACATATCATTAGCTTTTGAATTGTTACTTAACACATATCTTTAACCAAGTGTCTCCAAGCAGAAAGATGCAAAGAATATTTTCAGGGAAGCTTTTCTTAATAGTAATTTAGTTTTTACCAGCCTGTTTTTAAAAGCTACTTCTTCAAAGGGCCAGAAGCAAAGAGAGGGGACAAAATGAAAAGCCTAATTAGCAAGCTGAATGCAGCACTTCTCTGGCATTGTACGCCATCTGAAATAAGAGTACACTACTTGCTGCATGAGAGATTCGCTTCAGGGGTCTTATGCTGTTCAATGTGTAACACATGAATTGTCCAGGGAAGAGGGAATGGATCCAGATCCACCTCTCAGATAGAAACTGTGTTGCCACAGGCCAGTAGTTTTCACCATTTGGAGTAAATGGCCCTTGAAGAGTGCCATTTAAAGGACAGCTGCCTACAACTATGAAAAAAAACCCCCAAAAAACAAAAACCAAAACAAAACAGGAAAACCCATGAAATTATTGAACCTGGAAATCTGAAGCTTGTAAAGTTAAATCTGGCCTGAGATAAAACTCCTAGTTACACAAGGTCCTTGGGAGGGCAAGTAAGTACACGTAAGAGTGTGGTCAGATATCAAGTTATTGGGTGGGTATTAAGTTACAGGGAGGAGGGTGCAAGGTTTTACAGAGATTCACTATTCTACTGCTCACTAAATGGGTTTCATTATTTTTTTGTCGAGTGTAAATAATGCCTTTACAGTAAAAATAACCTCAGAACAGATATAGATGGTTCAAAAGGGAATTTTGACGCCTACAAAGTGCACACTGCTTTGTTTCAATAAAATAACAACACAGTGGTATGGCTAAGATTTCATTCAGCTGACTCAAGTCCACAGACTGAAAGGTTAGGTAACCCCTGGCACGGGGATCACATGTGGGGACATTTTTCAGTGCAAGTCCCAAGTTTGAACTTTCATTCCCTGAACAGCTCCGCAAATTGTATTCTTCTGCCACTATACTTATCACTTAAGAATAGGCTGAAAAATTCACATTCGAAAGGGTCTAACTAAATCCACAGGTTTGGAGATATCATTTTGGAGACATGTAATGCTGTTGGTCTTTAGGGGTCATTTATGTTGAAGCTTGGTAATTACGAAACTGCATGCAAGAATAAATCCAGTGAAATCAAAAGCCATCCATCAACTTCATGTGAAACACCAAGATAGGGCTTGAAACCTACCTATTATGAACAACAGTGGATTTAGAGTAAAAATGGTCACCTTTGGAGAAAGCATATGAAAAAGACTGGAATTATTCAGGCAGAGGATGAGTATGCAAAAATACCGGAGCTACCACAGTTTTTCAGGTACATGCCTTGAAGAAATCATATAGTGTTTGGCAACATTGATTAGCTTATGCTTTAAATTATTCCCAGCATTAAAGCCTTTAGGTTTCACTACTACTTTCATTACTTGGGTTTATTTTTGTATTCTGGTGAGGCCCACAATGTGTATTATTTAACAAATTTGAAAGCAGCGTATGCAATATATTATATTAATATGCAGAACCAGACAAGTTTTATAGTTTCAAGTTGTATTTTGAATTTTTCCTACAGCTGAACCATGTTAATTTATGCTGAAGTCTAAATTCTGTCTTCTGCTTGGAGTAAAGCTGTGTACCTAGTGAGTGGTAGACTCGCAACCTTTTCTTTTTTGTGCTACCTGCATACTCAGGCTAACGTTGCTTTTGTTCCAAGCTTCATTCAAGCATTCAAGGAGAGTTCCTGGGAGCTGCAACCTCCTCCCTTGTTTGCTCCTCTACATGCCATTTTCCTGATGCTATTTAGACAGGTTTGTCCCAGCTGTAAAAATGCATACATCTCCCAGCCTAATGACTGAAACAGAAATTCCAACAATTATTAGGTGGCTTCTGTGAGAAGCTGCCAGAAGCTTCCTTTATGTCTGACACAGCCAATGCCAGCCGGCTCCAAGACAGACCCACTGCTGGCCAAGGCCAACCCCATCAGCGGAGGTGGTAGCACCTCTGGGATAATATATTTAAGAAAGGGAAAAAAAACCCTGAAATTTCAGCTGGAGAAAGGAGTGAAAATGTGTGAAAGCAACAACTACAGACATCGAGGTCAGTGTAGAAGGAGAGGGAAGAGGTGCTGCAGGCACCAGAGTGAAGATTCCCCTGCAGCCCATAGTGAAGACTGAGGTGAGGCAAGCTGTCCTCCTGCAGCCCATGGAGGTCCATGATGCAGTAAATATCCACCTGCAGCCCATGAAGGACCCCATGCTAGAGCAGGTGGATGCCCAAAGGAGGCTGTGACCCCGTAGGAAGCCCATGCTGGAGCAGGTTTGCTGGCAGGACTTGTGACCCTGTGGGGGACCCACACAGGAGCATTCTGTTCCTGAAGGACTGCACCCTGTGAAAAGGATTTCATGGAGGACTGTCTCCTGTGGGAGGGACACAACACTGCAGCAGGGGAAGAGTGTGAGGAGTCTTTCCCTGAAAGGTGAAGGAAAGGCTGTATGATGAACTGACCACAACCCCTGTTGCCCATCCCCCTGTGCCACTGCAGGGGAGGGGGTAAGAAAATCAGGAGTAAAGTTAAGCCCAGGAAAAAGAGAGGGGTGGGGAGACGGTGTTTTAAAATTTAGTTTTTATTTTCTTATTTTCTTACTGTGATTTTGATTGGTAATAAACTAATTTTACCAAGTTGATTCTATTTTGCCTGTCATTGCTGGGTGATCTCTTCTTGTCCTTATCTCGACCCACAAGCCTTTCATTATATTTTCTCTCCACTGTTCAGCTAAGGAGGGGAGTGATAGAGCAGCTTTGGTGGGCACCTAACTCTAACACAGAAATACAAAAGGACAAGGACAAAAGAGAAAAGGTTTGGGGAGATTAGAAATACAGACAAATATTATGTCATGATAAGCCTTGAAAAAGATTACTGCATTGTGGAACAAAACAAAAAAAAATGAAAAATGAAATGAAAAATGAAAAATAAAATGAAAAATGAAGAAAATATATAAAAGTAATTCTATAATAATACAAATGAGAATGAAGTGCACGTTGCCATTCAAGGCACATTTTACTGCAAACTTGTTTGGAGACATATTTAATTTGATATTCACGTGGGGAATCACTGTATGAGATCAGTTCAGTAAACAGATTATTGTTTTCTGTTCTGAACATAATAGATAAAAAACCCTAAATATACTATTTTTGATCTTTAAGAGATATATCAGAGAACAAAATATCTGGAGAGATTTTTTGAAATTTAAAACTGAAACCTGCATTTCGTATAACTTGCCTGAGAATTAAGTAACAGAAGAGAAACATCTTCAAGCTGAAAGAATCAGCAGTGGGCATCTTGATAAATTTAAAGATGCAAAGTGTACATTTAATGCTGAGGAAAATATCTTGACAGTTAGGGATTAGGTTGAGACACAACCTTCTTAAAAAGGTTTGGAAGCGGAACAAGTTAAGATATTGAACTTTTTACACTAAAACATACACTGTTGTGACTAATCTCAGTCGAACCTGAATGGAAATGGGGTGAATCAAGGGCAATTTTTATCTTCTCTTGTCTGTTAGAATATGAAACTTGGAGCATTGAACTGGACCTACTATCCTCTCAACTCAATTTTACACAAGTATTTCCTAAGCAGTGTTTTATTATGTCTCCTGAACTCTTCAGCATTTCTTTGTATTCAACCTGTGCTGCTTTTCTTTCATTGAAGACTCCATTAAAAATCCTATATTCTGTTTCTTTGCCTTTTTGGGTGAGACTCTGTACTGCACTTCTTAGGGCTGCTTCATAAAAGTAATTTTCCAGACTGTTTCTGCCCTTTGGAGGGAATGACAATGAAGTGATTTCAAACTTTTTACTGCCTTCTTGTTTCTGAGCAAAATATTGCAATTTCCAATATAAACCAACTCAACATCCTCACTGATTTGGATTGCTGATGCAAATGTAATTGAGAAAATAAATATTCTACTGAATTGTCAACTCCTATGGACAATATGTCTGTGGAGATGCCTTATCAACCTCTTAGAGCAATTTTTAAAAAAATATTTGGTCACATTAACCAGCACCATCATAATTCTTAGAATAACTAATCCTGGGGCTCACATAACATATAGATACAATCAAAGCCAAAAGCAAGGAACAATCAGTACACTTTCTGATACCTTACTGTAAACTTAAAAGATGCTACATAACACCAGTGTGATGAAGCTGAGTATTCATCAGGTACGAGAATGATCATGCCCCAAACAACTGCACTTGAAGGAGTAGGCAGGAGCTATTCATCTGCAGCCGAGGAGTGTGAAAAAAATGTGTGAAATGTCAATAGTAAACTCTCTCCAATTTCAAGAAACACCAAATTTCACCTCTAGCTTATTCCCAGTTCTGGAAAGAACTTTGTGTTCAAAATCTAAGTAATTAGATCTCGGAGTTCCTACTTCTAACCATAAACAAATACAATAGCAATTTTCCACCTTTGTAAATTTGTTTTTGATTTATGAATGGCAAGTGCCAAATATTTATTATAATCTAAATAGTTTTGGTATGTTCAAACAATGTATTGATTACATCTCTGACAATTCTATACTGTTATTACTGTTATTGTTACTGTAAAAAGAACTATTACATGCATATTTTTTAAATATTAACTTATATGTAAAAAATAATATTTAGGCAATAGGAATAAACCTAAAGGTTCAATATTAATAGAATATAATATGTTCACATGACATGATTTCTCTAAAAATAAGATTCATGTGTAGTGTCCAGAAACTTCACACACTTAATAGAAGGCTTCAAAGTGTGATTTCAATTCTATTTTAAGTGATACTTTTTGTACTTGAATGATGACTGATAAAAATATAAGTCTTTGTTTTTACCATCTTTCTACAGGAAATTTCATAATAGAAATCAGGTATGTAGCTTCCTTTTGTCATAAATATATTTCTCTCTCAATATTATTGGTTTGAAAGCAGAAGGGAATTTAAAAATTAATCCTCTCTTTGTGCTCATTTCGAAATGATGAATGATTTCCAGCATACAGAGAAATTTATTATAACGTTTTGTGATCAAGATGGATTAAATTTATAGCATCTGTAACTGAGATTTTATTTATTTCCAAAAGCAGGATTTGAGTTTTTGTCTATTCTGTATCAGCTAACAAACCTCATAGCTAATCAGTTTACCCATCTCATGTAGTTTGGCAGAACTTCTGAAGCAGAAAATTGATACAATATTTTATACTTCAGGTGGGAATTCAGTCATAAAAAGACATAACTTTTGTTATAACTTGTTAGTGAAAGAATACAAAAAAGGAAATATGGTGCTATCATTCAGACTCAGTGTAAATGATAGTGCTTTTACACATCTAGAGTGCTCTGTATTGGAAGAGAAATGTTAACTGTGAGAGTACTCCTGTAAAGGCAAAGAGCACCACTGCCAGTGGGGACAAGTATTATCCCCATTAAGAAGTCTGAGGTATACGGCCAATTAAACAAATGAATATTTTTATGGAATCACAGAACAGATCTTTTCTATGCATTTATTTTTATTCTCCAGTAAGTCCCTCCTAGCACTCATAAACCTATGATATTTTAATTAAAGACCAGAATGCTTCAGTAGACAAAAGGGAAAAAACCTTCCATTTTTCAGGTATCTCAAATGCACTTTTTAAACCTCAAACTCAGACTATCTCTATAATTTTGCATGTCGTTAAGTCTGGAAGGACTAAAGAGAGTTTATAACATAACATTGTAGAGTCATTTGTATAGTTAGGGAACTATTAGTGATAGATAGATAGATAAAACAGTGAAATATTTCCATAATTAAAACCAAAACTTTAATAAAGATAATGACATTCATTTGAAGTGCAATATTTCCTCAATTCTCCCGTGTTTATCAAACACTGACAAAAAGGCCTGATTCTACAGGTACCCAGCCACCCAAACCCTTCAGTTAGTGCTTAATTTTAAGCATGGATCGTTCTCTATAAATTAGCTGTGGATTCAGCACTTATAGGATTGCTCTTTAGATTACTCTGTTATCTCACATTATTATGAAGAAACTTTCAGTATTTTGCCTAACTCAAGACTGTTAGAGTTACTGAAAAGAGTCCATGTCAGATCCAAGTCTTTGGGGGAGGTCAGTGTCCTAAAAATTGCTAAGAAGACACCACTCAATGGAGATTACATGGGTAAAAGCATCCAGTGTAGGTTTACATTTTGTACTTTGAGTGTCCCTTAACAGTGAAGACAAATGAAAGTAGACAAACAAGGACCCAGAACTCACTTCCTCAAGCCTGTGTAGCCATGACTGTAGACAGAGGACATGCTGGGGTTTGCTTCCGCATTGAAGCTGTTCCAGAGTTGTGACCTGCACGTTTGAAAGGCAATGTGCAGAACTGGCAGTCGAAGTGATTGGAGATGAGGAAAAGTCACTTCATAGGCAACTCCCTGGGCCAGCAAACCTATGGCACAGATAGCCTCAACAGCTGCCTGCATTATATCAACTGGTCTCTACTTGCCCAGTGAGCAACTGTGTCAACCCTGAGACACAGTGTCACTCCAGTTGTCCTCTCTAAGAAACATCCCACACCAGAGGTGCCCAGTGAGGCTTGGAAAGAACCTCAGGAGGCCATTTCTCATTGTTTTCCTCAGCTAGTGGAATGGGAGTACTTATCTTTTGTAAATATTGAACTTTTAGAGTCCTTTATATAACTGTCCTCTTTTCCCAGTGCCCCTGACACCCATGTAAGAAAGCCCTTCCTGACTGTTGCAATGGATGGACAATGAAGTTATCTGTGATAGGTCATTAACTGACCAGAGCTTCACAAAGCATAACTTTAAACCAGTAGGCTACCTCAGTAGTTAATCGCTCTTAATTGCCCTTAATGGGTCTGCATTGCTCATGGAAGAAGCCACAGAGGAAGACAAGGATGTGGTAGCTTTTGTGACTCTGTTGGAAGAGGATGCTGTGAGCTATGCTGGGAGTAGAACAGGGAAGACACGAGGGGTACAGTGGGCAGCAGAAAAATTATCAAGGCAAAACAAGAAATTGGGACAGATCTCGTATTTTAATTTTATATGCTTCTAAGGATATTTACCTGTTCTACAATGCCAGCCTTAAGGACAATGGTTTAGAGCGATAAGGTGTTGGCACCTTCTGCATACATTGGCTAGTAAAAGTGCCAGTTTTTACAAATGCACACATATTTCTGAGATTTCAGTGCAATAAACACTTAGACAGCCTTATGCAGTATGCAAATAAGGCCTTTTTAATATGTATTGGATACTCTGGGCAACATTTGCCAAAAGAGAAAACAATAATGGCTATGTATTACTTATGATCACTACTAGTGGATGACATTCTCTCATTTTCTGTAAGTGTGTCATACAGTCATTATTCTGGGAAAATTCCTCCTTGGAAACAATAAGTCTCTTACATAAATAAGGGGAAAGTGCACTTCCTATAGAGGTAATTGCTTTATATAACTTGTTACTACTTAAATATTTACTTTGCTCTCTGAAAGCCCACTTCATTGTAACTTTGAAAAATAAAAGCCTCAACCAATTATTCTGGTTGAAGAATTTTTTTCCTGATAAATAAAACTAAATTGTGCCAATAAAGTTGACACTGCAATTTGCTAGTGAACAAGAACTATGTAGTCAACTGTAATAGAACAGATACAGATTGCTTTTATGCTCTGGAAAAAGATATTTTTTATCAGAGGCTAATCGTGGAGGGAACACTAAATTAGGTGATGAAATATGTAGATAATCATAATGTACAACCAGAAGTCAGTATCAGGCTGAGATTTATTTATTTATCTGTTTATGTTTATTATGTGCAAGTTTGTGCTGCTGCAGAGCTGCAGTGTCCCTAAAAATCTGCCAGAGTTACAAGTGAGAGAAATGAAATGCAAACTAAAAGTCAGAAATCACCACCTTATTTCAGGTTTTTAGGAGAGTTACACTACAACTATATTAAAAATTCTTGTGGCCAGGACACATGGGTTAGCACTGAGACCAACAGGTATGAGGCAGCTCATATCTCTCCTATGAAATGTCCTTTTCCTCCAGAACAGGGCAGCCACCTCCAGCCTCTGTCCTCAGCCCAGGTTGACAGCCAGACTGTTCCAGGAACAGACAGGGGAACTGCTGTTATCCTGGGTCCACACCAGGGCAGGGACATCTCCACAGTTTGACAACACAGACTATTGATTCTCTCTGCCCATACAACATTCTCTGGCAATGTTAGTGTAGGTATATCCAGAATTACTGGCCAAATCACTGCTAAAACACACATTTTCAAAGCAATTAAGTCTGAAAAATAGAGACTGATCATTAAATTCTCCACCATTTTAATGTATCTTAAGCTTTATAAACAATGAGATTTTTCGAAGTCACTTCTCCTTGCAGCTTCCTCTCAAATTTGAGATTTTTTTTGCCCCTTATTAACCAGAACTCCCTGCATCAATCATATTTACCAACAGAACATAAATGTTCTCCTTTTGTTTTTCTTTTCCTATTCTTAATGGCCCCCCAAGAGTCTAGGAGAAAAGAGTCAATGCAGGCAAAGGTATCTAAAGTGTTAAGGAGACAAAATACATGAAAATGAAAGGTGATAGCCTTCATACATCAAGCATCCAAAAACTGGCCTAACTTTGTTGGGGTACACTTGCGTGAAGAACTAAGGAGCTACTCTTCTCCTGCAGTAGAAGCCTACATGCAGGTACAGGAGCTTTGTCCTGGTGCAAGTGCAAAAGCCTCAGTCCCAAACACTGAGTGTAGGATGGGAGGGTTTGATCTGCTACCAGTAATTTTAATCAGAAACGTACAAGCTACGTCTGTAGAGCTGTGTGGTCTTATTGTTATTCCCATCCTTTTTTGCTGGATATCTTTAGAGATCTTCAAAACTTGAAAGCTTTTGGGCCAAATGCAGTTAAAATCTGTTCGTATGGATATTGTCATGGTATATTTCCTCCCTTCCTGATGGCTGAAGAGGCAAGAAATATTTGTTCATTTAGGCCTGAGACTGTTCCCCATCTACTGCTAAAATGTTTTGGTTTTGCTTGCATATTCTGTGACAAACGTAAATCGTTAATGGGATTTCTCATCTGTGCTCATCTTATTAAGAAGCTTTGTCAGTCAGGTGGTAGCTATACCTATGCTTTGCCTTGTAAATTATAACAAAACCCCACAAAATTCTTAGTAAAAGAAAGTTTTGGTATTTGCCATTAGTGGACTACAGTTTATAAAGGAGTAAACATGTCTGTAAAAGTAGAAACCTGCCTAACCACTTTAGCTTGGTTTACAGCACTTTTTTGCTGTTCATACAGGAGAAACACCATTTTGGACAGTCTTCTGTCTCAGCAGACAGGAACAAAGTGAAGCAAATATGTTTGCAATGGCTTAGAGGAAGTGTTAAGAAGACAAAAGCACAAGGGAAAACTTCAGGTAGCAATTTAAATGAGCCAAGAAGTTGCCCTAATTTCTATCCTCTTCACAACCTTTTAAAATAAGTATTTTGTATTGGTTTACATTTAGATCAATTTGACATACATTGCAAACATTTATGCTAACAGATTAATTCGGGACAAGATGACTTTTCTATCCTTTCTGATGACTTGCAAGGCTGAGCACACCATGACCTAACTGAAAAGCAATACTTGATTTAGTATAAGAGTATAATCAACAACTCTTGTGAAAATACTTTGTGTTTTATCAGTAGGCTTTGTTTGAGGATTTACAACAGAGTGCACTACTAGAATAATCTGAAACTCTGCTGATCAACATGTTGTTTCCCCTGAGATTCAGGAAGCCTGGTTTGCTGGGGGGTGGATCTCGGTGTGAAATTGGCAGCATTTTCTTGTGGGAGCAGATCCTAACTGCTGAAGTGAGCACAGTTTTTTGTCACATTTTATTAACCAAAGTTGATTCTTCATTTATTTTATATCAAGCCCACTGGTTCTGGCAAAAACTACATACTTTGGCATTGCGTGTTTCTTTATTTCTAGACACTTGGATTTTGTATAAAGGGAAACAGTCTCCAATATGCATAAAAACTGTTTTAAGAACAAGAAGGTGTTTATTCTGCAGAGCTGTGATACAGATTTTAACTTTCTGCACATTTTTTGTACTTAACATGAGAAACGGTATAGCAGTCACAGCTTCTTTCCAATTACAATAGTATTTTCTTTAGATTTGAGTTCACTTGTTATCTTCTATAGTTACAGGAGAACTGATGCTCAGTAAAGGTCCTTCCAGAAGGAAAAGAAACCCCAATGGCATTTGTCTCATAGTGCTGGCAAACAACCTTAACACACGAGCTGCTTGTTGAATGCCACAGTTGTATTAGTTTCTGGACAAATCTGTACAAGATTCACCAGCCATTCAGGTGAATTATTATAATCTGTCTTTGCATTTGTCATGTGTCATAAAAGATGCAAAAGAAGTGAGCCATCTAGTTTGCCTCCCATTGGGGAAAGATGATTTGCAGGAGGCATGTATGCACATTTTCTGTCCTCTGTCCTCTGGCTTTAAGGACTTTAAGAAATGGCAAAATAAAAAACTCCTGTCCTCTGTCCTCTGGCTTCCACTAATACAAGGACTTTAAGAAATGGCAAAATAAAAAACTAAGAAAAATATCTATAATGACAGCACATTACTTTCAAGCTGACTGAGTTTTTCAGAGAATAACGGTAGCTTACATTGCTGTGGTAATTAATGAGTTTCCAGAAACCCAGTGGTTGGAAAGCACATCAACTGAGTTTCTCTGCTGAACTGCAGCAGTTAGAGAGGGGAGGCACTGGTAGATGTGAGATTCTGAGAGTCAGTCTCTCTAGCTCAGAAATGCTGGGTAGGGTACAGACACAGCTCTTAGGAAACTCCAAATTCCACGTTGGACATGCAGCCTTTTTACTATTGTTGTTGCTTTTCACATTCTTCTTGGGCTGAAATTCTAATAAGCTGTCAAGAGGAGACTGCTATATCTGAGCTGGCCTTTCCCTGGAGTTGGTCCTGTGAGTAGTACAATAGCCAGGAATCACAGATGTAACAAGAGAGACCATCACTGCAACTGCAGAGCTACCTGGTTCAGTAACCAGTCTGCAGTCCTCTAAGGTAGCTGCATGGTGATTTTTACAAATAAGTTTCGTGCAGATTTGGAAAGTTGTAAAAAAGAGAATAGTTACTCTTTCTTCAATCATTGTTTTAGCAGCTGAAGCTGAAGAGAGGCTGCTTAGGCAGTATTTTAATAAGGTAGAATAATAGAATCATTTTGGTTGGAAAAGACCTTTGAGTCCAAGAAATAAGCTTTACTTTCAAAAATCAATATATCAGCTTCCTGTGATTTGAAAGAGCTTTGTCTTTTAAGGGAAAACAGAGTTAGCTTCCTAAGCTTCACCACAGAAATAGATGATGGGGTACTCTGTGAACAATGTCTTCACGAGCAAGGACTTGAACTCTACTATTCTGCAAAAGAATATTTTAACTATGACAACAATGTAAGGAGAAGGGGGAGGACTTTGGGGCCAGTGGGTGCCAGCTCCTTAGATGTTAGGGAACTAAGTTTTATAGTCTGAGAATGTGCTCAGAGAAACTCAATTAAGAAGAAATAAAGTCTGTTTAGATAACAAAATCTCAAATTGAAAATAAAATAAAAAGCAAACCTCAAAATTCAATGTTCGGAAGTCATGGGAGCAAATCAAGAGTGACCTAGGTACCTCACTGGTGTGCCAGGGTACAAGCAGCTCTGACACAACATTTCTTGTGGGGAAAAAAGAAAACAAAAAACCAAAAATAACACCTGAGCCTGCACTTCCCCAGGATCACTGCAGTTAGTTTATTCCCTCAAAAATACTCCTTCCCTTTCAGAGCATTTGATGAATGAAGTTAAGCTTGTGTGCTCCTGCAGCTCCTGTCAGGATCATGCTGTGTTCTGTGCAAACAGCGTAAGAGGCAGCCTCTGCCCTCAGGGTTTTGCCTGCTCTTTGAATGTGAAGTGTGGTGATTTGGGTTAGCAAACAAATAAAAGGATGAGAAGAAATAGTGAGGGATGATGGAAGCACTGGAAAGGTGTTCATGTGTCAGTAAGCTGTATAGTAAAACTGATTAGTAGCTATTGAGGTTTTATCTCTTTCATATATTTGTAAAATCAGAAGGGACAATGATGGACACCTAATTTGTCTTTCTTATTCATAAATGTCATTTCTCTCTGCTCCTGCAGTGAAAGGAATTACTGATTCTTGCTGTATCAATCACTATTGCAGCTGTTAACCCCAAGACTTGGGTTAATTACTTTATTCAGCTCTTCCTCAGAGGCTTTCTGGGCAAATCTCTTTTTAGACTAAGTGTTTGAACTTAGGTACTTAACTCTAATACAAAGAAGGTTTAAAAATTCCTCCCAGGTGATGCGTAACTTTGAAGGTATTTATTTCCCTAAGCTCTTGTAGTGCTGCTTGTGCTCAGTGGTCACCAGAAGTTCAGTGGGGTCAAGCACCTGCACTGCTGTAAAGCACTGCACAATCCAAAATTACATTACTCCTCTGCACAGAGTGAAAATGACTTCTATGAAATTATTTCTTATGGAGTGTCCACTGGAAAGTGAAACCTCTGGCTTTTGGGATATAGTAGATTTCCATTGTTAGAGTAAGGAAGAGATGGACTAAGAGGCTGAAACCTCTTTCAAGGAAATCCAATATAGATGCTTCGTGTCCCTAGTTGGACATATGCTGATATGGAGAATGGGGAACGTTGATTTTTTTTGTTGAGAAGTTTCAATTTGTGTGCAATATTTAAGGAGAGCAAAAACTAGGGAGAGAGTAACACTGCAGTGTAATGGCCATGCCCCATAGGGAGTGCATAGGAGGTTTTTGCTTCATTTTTTTTTACCTTAAACTACAAGAGGATAGCCATACATAGGAACCATGCAAAGAGGGAGATAAATCCCATCCTTCCCCATCTCACAGAGCTGCTAAGGATCTGTACAATCTCTCTCACTTCCACAGATCTCGTGGACAGATATCTATCAGCCTGGGAGTTAATTGGATATTAATTTATTTTTTCCCTGACTAAGATTAGATCATATTGACTACGTAGGTATTGCATAACAATTACAAGATAAAGCTTCCTTTAAAAGAGTACAGAGTGTGGATAAATGTGTTCATGTCTAGCTCTGCTGTCTTTGCAAAGATATCTGAAGACCATGAGAGAATTGCTCCTCCTTTGTGTTATTTTCTCCAGCTGAGAGTGCAGGAGGGTAGTGAGTGGGTGCAGAGCTGGTACAACACAAGAGGAAATCAGCAGGATATTATCTGAGAGAGAGCTGAGATCCTGGAATTAATTTCCCTCCTTGGTCTGGACCTGCCCAAATCTGTTGATAACAATGCACAAGTTTTCCTCAGGCACTTAAACACCCCCTCCCCTGTCCCCATGCCCCCAAAAAAACCCAAACAAAAAAACAAACAAAAAACCAAACAAACCTGGGAAAGAATTTGGGCAGTAACAACTGTAGGAGAGGAAAGACGAGCTTAGCAGTGATTTTAGATCTGTTGGCTTTGCATTTATGCATTTTATTTATAGAATCTAAGGCCAGAGAAGGCCATCAAATTAATCTTTTGGACCTTCTGCTCTATGTATGTTACTGGAATTTTCCCAATAATTCTTGTTTCAAACACGCAACTGAGCAGAAGAAAGGACACAGCCTGACTGCCATGGTAAGTGCACTGCTTTGATATTTACAAAGCAGAATCTCGGTGCTTGATGTCTTAGTCTAGGTGAACGCAGTGCCAAATCTGCTGCTGGTTTTGCTCTGTATTACCATACTTTATGTCATAATAATTTTCTGATGCAGCCACTGGTGACATCTCAGTTGAGAGTGAACACAACTCCTTTCCTTTCAAAGTCACCTGTTTTCAGACTGATGGGGCCCGGGAAAGCACAGGCTGTTTTTCCCTTACCTGCCCTGCATATGAGCAGGCAGCCTTTTCAAAATGCAGGCTCATAACACGCAGGCAGGTTTTTCACAGTAGAATGGAAACCAGCACCTGAAAGGCAGTGGCTATAGGCTATCCTCATAGGTGCAGTAGTGCTTGCTCCAGCAATGTCATCCCTCACCGTGCTGAAACCTGCTTCAGCCTCTGCTTCTGAATGGTTTTAAGCTGTTGCCACATGTCAAGTATATAACAGCTAATGAGTTGTTATAAACATCACATGCTAAATCCATTCATCTCTGACAGCTGGGGCAATAAATGCTATACTTTGGAAGGGAAACCGATACTGCCTTCTGGTCCTTTCAGCCCTCATTATCTAAAATATGCTTACAGTAAAAGTATTCTATATGCAATTACCAGAAAAGTATGTCCAAACCCTCTTTTTTTAAAGCTCTACTTAATATATATATA
>NW_010332318.1:0-2770 GCF_000700745.2 Antrostomus carolinensis
GGGGACAGCGAGGCGGGGGGGGCGGATTTTTTAAAGGGGCCGCGGCCCAAATGGGGGTGCCTGCAGCACCGTGTGTGTGTGTGTCCGTGTGTGTCTGTATACATGTATGTGTGTGTATATATATGTGTGAATATACATGTATGTGTGTATACATATATGTCTGTGGATATATGTCTACACATGTATGAGTGTGTTCATATATGTATATGTGTGTATATGTGTATCTATACATGTATATGTATATATATGTATGAGGATAAATGTGTGTGTGTGTTTATATATGTATATGTGTGTGTATATGTGTGTATATGTGTGTCTATACATGTATGTGTGTCTATATATATACACATGTGAATGTACATGTATGAGTGTGTTCATATATGTGTGTGTATATGTGTGTATATGTGTGTCTATACATGTATGTGTGTCTATATATATACACATGTGAATGTACATGTATGAGTGTGTTCATATATGTGTGTGTATATGTGTGTATATGTGTGTCTATACATGTATGTGTGTCTATATATATACACATGTGAATGTACATGTATGAGTGTGTTCATATATGTGTGTGTGTGTGTCTGTATATATAAATATGTGTATATGTATGAGTATAAATGTATGTGTGTGTGTATATTTGTCTCTATGACTATGTATGTCTGTGTGTGTAGAAGTGCACGTACAGCTTTGTGTGTGGGTGTTTGTAGATCACAGAACCACAGAATGGTTTGGGTTGGAAGGGACATTAAAGCTCACCCAGTTCCAACCCCCCTGCCAGCAGCAGGGACACCTTCCACTAGACCAGGTTGCTCAAAGCCTCATCCAACCTGGCCTGGAACACTTCCAGGGAGGAGCAGCCACAGCTTCTCTGGCCAACCTGGGACACTGTCTCACCACCCTCTGGGTGAAAAATTTCCTCCTAATATCCAACCTAAATCTCCCCTCTCAGTTTAAAACCATTTCCCCTTGTCCCATCACTCTCTGCCCATGTCAAAAGTCACCCTCCTGTTTCTAAGCTCCCTTCAGGCACTGGGAGGCCACAATGGGGTCTCTCCCCAGAGCCTTCTCTTCTCCAGGCTCAACAAGCCCAGCTCCCTCAACCTTTCTTCATCAGAGAGGTGCTCCAGCCCTCTGATCATCTTCATGGCTCTCCTCTATGTGTATGTATGTGTGTGTATGCGTAGGTACATGTGTATGTATGTGTGCAGTGGGGACAGGCAGGGCTGGCCCTTGTCCTTTGAGTACAGGCAGCTCTGCCTTCAGCCCTCCAGTGTCACAGAGCCCATCCCAGGGCAGTGTCCCCTGGGGTCTGTGCCCATGGCATGGAGGTGGCTTCATTTCTCTGAGCTCTCCATTGGGGATGGATGGGGGGTCTGTGTCCACAGAGGTCAGGCAGTAAGCACGCAACCACGCCAGCGGATAACTACTACCTGGCTCGGAGGAGGACCCTGCAGGTGGTGGTCAGCTCCTTGCTCACCGAAGCCGGCTTCGAGAGCGCAGAGAAGGCTGCAGTGGAGACGCTGACGGAGATGTTACAGAGCTGTGAGTATCCAGCTTTGTGAGTGTCCAGTGAAGTCACACTGGTCCCCTGAAGATTCTTATTTCTCTGTTTTTAGATTGGTCTTCACCTTTTATTGTTTTTTTCCCCATTTTTATTATCTTGTGTTAATGATGTTGGCAAATGCAGAAGGCTGGACTGGTGCCTAGAGCACGACCCTGGAGTCACAGACTTCTGTGAGCGTGAGATACTTGTCCAAACTCAGAAGTACTTACTTGTCTTACTCAATGAGTACTCATTAGATACTCATTAAGTGTCCTGATATAAGCTCCACATATTGAGATGCTGACAAAATCAACAGAAATAACAAAGTTCCAGACATTGGTTGGTTAAGGCTGTAGAAGTTCCTGCTTTTGGCAGCTCTGTTCCTGCTCTTCTGCGTGACAGGATCTCAGGTGACATATTTTTCTGAAATCAAGAGTTGATTAGGTTTTATATTTTTTCATGCCTGTGATGCAGATTTGCCTTTTGCATTTGTGGAAAACATCTGACTCTTTGCTCTTTAGCATCTCCATACTTTGCACATGCTTTAATTTTAAATACACAGGCTGTGAGACACTGGATTCTGGGAGCTATTTTTCATTCCTTGCCAAATTTGCTAAAAAATTGAATCTCTGAAGCCAAGGTTGGGTTGATACCTTTGTCTGATCACTGTCTGAATCAAATATGTGGTGGTGTTTTTTTTTTACCCCCCAGATATTTCTGAAATTGGAAGGAGTGCAAAGTCCTACTGTGAACATACAGCCAGAACGCAGCCTACGCTCTCCGATATCGTGGTTACTCTAGTAGAAATGGGTGAGTATTTTGCCTGGTCCCACTCATTCCAGCTGCCTGAATTGTAGAAGATTTGGGTGTGCTGAGCTGGAAGGAAAATCTGTCCCTCATATATCTGATGTTTGTGTGATGCCCACTGTTCTGGGCCCCATGCAGGTGCTCAGATATTGCTGCTGCAGATGCAGTATGAATATATACAGAGTGTGTGATTTTCTTTCTCATGTAATTTGGAGTCCTTGGAAAAATTGTGAAGAAGTGTAAGAGAAGGGATTTTTGACAGGATGAACACTTTGGTGTGAGTTTTATTTCCTCTTTTGTATTTCAGGGTTCAATGTTGAAACTCTTCCTGCATATGCCAAGCGGTCCCAGAGGATGGTCATCACTGCCCGTATGTGGAAAATCCTTTCTGTTCTTATGTGGGAAATGGGAAATTGG
>NW_010332318.1:2806-15852 GCF_000700745.2 Antrostomus carolinensis
TAGTGCTCCTGGAAGTGCAGTTTGTGTTAAGGATTCCTGTAATGACTGTGTAGTAGGTGAAGGGCACTCTCTACTGAATCAGTTGCCTTTGCTTCAGCAGCATCATTGCACCTGAGACTCCTCAAGGTGGTTTTATTCTTCCTGTGTAGGAGAGAAGGGCCAAGTCATCGTTGTTCCCTTTTGGGATGCCAAATGCAACCTGAAACTATTGTTTGTGGGATGTGCTCTGTCCCTTTTATAGGACCTGGAGACATGGGTCACAGCTCAGTTAAGCTACCACTTCATGCCTGACTCTTGGCAGAATGAAACTGACCGATTTGTGTGTTTACATATATTTTTTTTTTAACTGTAGCTCCTGTGACAAACCAGCCCGTGACTCCCAAAGCCCTGACAGCTGGACAGAACAAGCCACATCCATCCCACATTCCTGGCCATTTCCCTGAGTTTCCAGATCCTCACACTTACATCAAGACACCAGTGAGTGCAAAAAGAATTCTGTGCTATTTGGAGTCTGTCTGAAGTCAATGACACCAGGAGTGGTGTAGAAATATTTTTACTGTAGTGCTGGTACTTTTTAATCCAAAACATTGTTCCTCCTGGCTTAATAAACTGCTTGTTGTTTTTGTGTTGCCTTCACTGTAGATTTCTGGCTGATTGACATCTGTAGCTCCCTGAAATTCTATCAATGCTTGCCTGTAGCATCTGCATCCAAGTAGTGTTTTGAATTTCAGCTGTTTGCATTGCATCCACTAACAGTGTTCCTTTTTTTCCCCCCCCTCTCTGATCCACAGACATACCGGGAGCCAGTATCTGATTATCAAGTCCTACGGGAAAAGGCAGCATCTCAACGGCGCGATGTGGAAAGAGCTCTCACACGTTTCATGGCTAAGACAGGAGAAACACAGAGTCTCTTCAAAGATGATGTTAGCACGTTCCCATGTGAGTTATTTAGGTCACCTGGTGCTGTAAATCACAACTAACTGAGTGTACATTCCATTAGAGTTCTTGCTGCTGCAGGAGGTGAGCACTGAATGCTGCTCACATTGTGTTTGCTCTTCTGAGGCACCAGAAGGCTGGGAAATGAGGAAGTTTCTGTTTAAAATGGGAGTGAAAAACAGAATCAAAGCCAAATGATAGGCTTCCACCCTTAGCAAATGCTCACTTTCTTCTGGTGGTGGAGGTCTGGACTAACAGGTGCTAAATTCAAAGCTCATCCCAATCCTGTCTCCAAACCTCTGTAACTTTTAAACAAGTGATTTCTTCTCCCTTAGTTTTTTGTGGTAGGCAGTGGAGATTTTCCTCTTTCTCTGTCTGCAAAGCAGTGATGAGCATTCCCACCTTCCCAAGGCTCACTGTCAGCACAGATGTCAGTGTTAAGATCTTAAGGGGGACTAAGTGATGCTTCAGCCTGTGAGATAATTGAACTTTTATGGGTGGAGGCCAAGAAGGACTTTTTCTGTTAGTATAATGCTGTGTCCTTGCCTGGAAACATAAAGAGGCCTTAGGAAATAGGAAATTAGACACTGCCATCTATTAGGGACAACGTATTTCATTCCTGATCCCTGGGAGCAGCAGGAAAAGAATGTGTGTGTTTAAAACCAGAACCAGTGAAAGCATTTGGTCTCTTAAGAAACTAGTTGGCTTTGTGCTTCCTAATCTCTTGAGTTGAGGAGCCTTCTCCCAGCTTGCTGACTGTGGCATTTTCCTTCACTCTAGTGATTGCTGCCAGACCTTTCACTGTACCCTACCTGACAGCTCTTCTCCCCTCTGAGCTGGAAATGCAGCAAATGGAAGAAACAGATTCATCTGAGCAAGACGACCAGACAGACACTGAGAACCTTCCGCTGCACATGAGCACGGTAAACCCAGCCTGAGAGATCAGAGTCTCTTGGGCCTGACCTTCTTAAATACATGAAACCTGGTTCTCTGGCTGTCTTCCTTGCAGCTGGGCAGAGTGGGTGGAAAATGGCAGAGTGGGTTGTGTTTTACCAGGTGTAAATGACTAAACATTGTCATGGTTCTTTAACTTTCTGCGGGGTGCAATGCAAAATGAGGTTGGGTCATGAGCTCTCAGTACAACCTTCATTTCAGTGTTAGGGGAGAGAGGATTGGCCTAGGATCCCACTGGTGCTGAAGGGGATCTTGTGTTAGAAATCAGGACTCTTCACCTTTAATGCAGCTCCTTGTGTACTGCTCTTTGTCTTGGCTGTTGCTTGTTTTGCCCATAGGTTATGTGGTTTGAACTTCTAAGCTTTGTTTAGCCTAACTTTGGTTGTTTATGCTTATGTTTTTGTTTTAGAATCATAGAATGGTTAGGATTGGAAGGCACCTTAAAGGTCATCCAGTTCCAACCCCCCTGCCATCAGCAGGGACACCTTCCACTAGACCAGGTTGCTCAAAGCCTCATCCAGCCTGGCCTTGAACACTTCCAGGGAGGGGGCATCTACAACTTCCTTGGGCAACCTGTTCCAGTGTCTGACCACCCTCACAGTGAAGAACTTCTTCCTAACATCTAATCTAAACCTCCCCTCTTTCAGTTTAAACCCATTTCCCCTTGTTTTGTCATTAACTGCCCTTATGAAAAGTCCTTCCCCAGCTTTCTTGTAGCCCCTTCAGGTATTGGAAGGCTGCTATAAGTTTTGTTTTGTTTTTTTTTTTTAATGTGTCAGGATGATTCAGGACCTGAAAAGGAGAATGCTTCAGTGTTACAGCAGAACACCTCCCTGTCAGGCAGTCGGAACGGGGAAGAAAATGTGATAGACAATCCCTACCTCCGGCCAGTGAAAAAGCCCAAGATCCGCAGAAAGAAGTGAGGTGTAACCAGCTCAGAGGAAGAAAAACCCTTCAGAGGAAGGTTCACCCCCACTGCTGTGGGTGAGAGACATGGAGCAAGACAGGAGAAGCAGAAGTGAAGAATGATCTCTCCCTGCCTAGTGAACGGTGCTGTCATCCTGATTTGCAATCTTCCTCCTGCATCTTTCCTCTTTGCTCTTCTGCTGACTTGGAACAGTCAACGGTCAAATTGCCTTAAAAGCATTGAAGGCCACCAGGTTACAGATGGGAATTGTCTCTTTTACTTTGGTTTGTTCTCACTGTCAGCAGGATTTACTCTCTGAAGAGATGTGGGACACAAAGGTTCTTGGTTCTCAGTGCTTCCCAGCAGGCTCTACAGAATACAAAGGCATAATTGGTTTGTGGCTGTCAGGAAGGCCAGAAAAGAAACTTCTGCAATCAGCCTTGCCTGGCCTTATAATTTAAGGAGCATGTATTAACAGAGACAGGACAATCCCAGAGAGGTTTCTTGCTTTGGATTCTTGGCAGGTAAAAGCAAACAGACTTTTATTTTATGAACTAAATGCATCTGATGTGTTGGTAAGAGAGTGAAGTGTAAATACAGAGCCAAAACAGCATTTTATCCTCACTTTTCTGGCTGCAGCTGCACTTCTAACTTAAAAGCAGTAAGTGTGGTGTTTACCCCCGTTCTGCTTTGAGATTATTTTTTAGCAGTGTGAATGGCAAGATTTAACAGCTGCTTCGGGCTATTTTTCAGTTCTATTGTTAGTTTCAACACAGCACAACTCCTTTGAGAGTTCACGCCTTCACCAGTTGTTTTGAAAGATGAGATGCTAAAAAACTTGGAATATGGAACAAAGCTGTATTGATTGCAGTCTGCAGGGCCATGCTATTAATCACACTTTTTTATTTTATCCATTCTCAAATACAGGTTTTTTATCAACAGAAATTGCTCTTTTTTATTTTTATTTTTTTTTTTCTCCTTTATTTCCCTAGAGCAGGTGACTTTATTTGAGCAGGAAAAATGACTGGTGATGGGAGTATTGTAATTGTTAGCTGGTTCTGGAGGGCTTTTTGCTTTAATTTTCATTCATCCTCCATTGCCATTCATACTTAGGGAAAATATGGGTTCAATTTCTTTGACAAAAGAATCCTGTAGTTTGATCCAGGCTCCAACACGTCTCCTCTGCATGAAAACGTGGTGCTGGGAGAGGCAGCAAAGACTTGTCTGCTGCAAACTGCCAGGCAGCTCCTGGCTTCCTATAGTAGCTGAATGCAAGAAGTCTGTTGCAGTCACTGGGGAGATCAGAATTACGTGTGTACATGTTCACCTCTGCTTGGTTAAGGCATCCTCCCAGGCTTCCCTCTTCCCCCACCACCCAGGGAGGAGGTAGATAAAAAAGGAGTCATTGTTTCAGTAAGAATGGAGGTGTTCCTGCCAAACAATCTGAAATTAGATCTCTAGCAAAAAATTCCTGCATGTGCCATTGTCATTTCTGCTGGTGCCTTGGTTGTACAGAATAACAGATGTACAGAGACAATGTGTATGTATGTGTATATAAAAGTTTTATCATTTTTTACTTGGATTAAGCATTTTTCATAATGAGAAAATCCCTCGCTGGGGAGGGGAAAAATGTAGAATGAAAATAGTAATTTTTTATGTTCATAATAAAAGAAATTTTATCTCCTTCAAGCAAAACAGGCTGAGTCCTTGAAGTTTTAGGAATGAAAAAGCACCTGAATGGAGGCTGAGTGTATTTTCAGTGGAGTCTAGAAGCAGTCTTGTCCTTCCCTCTGCATCCCTTCCTTTCTCCACAGCAACGCTTGAGAGCTGAGAAGGTTGGGGATTTTCCAACAAAAACTTTGCTTCATTAGAAATACATTCAGTGAGGACAAAGTGCCTTTTGAAACACCATCAGTTTTGCAAAAGCTTTAGTAGAAGGTTTCTCCAACAGGTGGAACATGTGGTTGAGGACTGCAGAATCATAGGTACAGCTTATTTTCTTTTACATCTTCTCTTACACATGGTTTTTTTTTCTCCTGATGAGAAACCCAAGGCAGATAAGAGGTGAAGTATGCAGTGTCAGTCATGAATATCAAGGTGAAGCCTTAAACAGCCATAAAACCCAGGTCTTAGGACAATACAATTTCCAGGGAGTCATCCACCCTCGTTTAAAAGATTACACCAAAAGGGGCAACTGCAGATCAGCAAGTACATCCCTTTTTGACAGCTGCAGCTACAAAGCCTTCTCTTGTGGTTGGGAGGGAAGAGACCAACGTGCCTAGAAAAGATGGGTCATAAGCAGCTGTTGTCGTGCATACGTGAGAGCACTCGAAGACCGAAAGTGGGAAATTGGAAGAATATATCTTGGTTTTATAGCTGAAATTGGGCTACGGGTGAATTTTGCTACAGAAACAGCTAAACAGACCCAGAAAATTTAAAAGCCTGCGTTGTGACTGGTAGTTATACCGAGGATGAATGTTGCCTGCTCTTCGTTTTCCCCTGAGATTGAATCAAGCTTGTGATCAGACAGATGAAGTCTGTGTGTGAAGGTTTGTAAACATTTATAGCAATCCCTGGGGTCTGGGCTGTACATTACAGGAACATCTGATGATGAACACCAGCACCTCTCTGTTTCAGACTAAATTTATATTCATGGCCAGGTTCTTAATTAGCACATTGCTTGCTCCTTGCTTGAGAATAATCATCCTTATGTCAGTAGGGAGAAAGCTGGTAATGCAGATGTCCATCTTGCAGGCCATCTGCTCTGAGCTGTCCTGGGATGGTTGCTGTGGGATTCTGTCGTGGAGTTGCACACAAAGCTGTTACACCATCTCTGAGCATACCCGAGGGCAGTGCAGTGCTGCTGGCTGTACCACTTACACCCCCATGTTTCTCAGCTTTCCTTGGGCGGTGGGTGAACCCCTGGAGCGTTTGTTGGAGATGAGGAGATGGTGGTGAGGAGGCCGGGGAAGGCAGGCGGCAGCTGAGGAGAAGATGGTGGTGTTCACTCCCAGTGCTGAGGAGATGGGGTAACAGCCAAGCTGCCCTCTAACTGTGTTAATTTGGCTTCTATCCAGTGCCAGTTAGGGCTGGATTTTGAGGGGGAAAAGCCCTGTGAGGTGAGAGAAGCCATGTGTGGGGGTGAGCAGTGAGGTGCTTCCATGGTGACCCAGAGAAAATGTCCACCAGCCCCACTGGGGATGAGGAGCCGAGGGAAGCCGGGCCGAGAAGCAGCAGACGCCTGGCGTGATGTCAGGTAAGCACAAGTAGTGACAAGAAATCAGTCTTTTTAAAAGATTATTTTATTTGGGGAGGCTGGGTGGTGTCGATGAAGGTCTCCAGGAGTGGGTGGGAAGCGGGAGGGAAGGCGAGGAGGTGTGATGGTGGCCCTGGCTCCTCAGCTGAAGTATAAGCTCAGGTAGGCCACTCGGTTCCGGTGTTTGTTGAATTCTCTGTCTATGGTCAGCTAAAAGATAATTCCTGTTCGTTAGGTAATGACAATAATTGCTTCAGAAAAGCACAGGAAGATGTTGGATGGTGTTGAGAACCTCAACCCATGTTTTAAACCAGAAAGGTTTTCTTTGCAGCAGAACTACATGAGGCAAAGTCTGTGCTCTGATCCTCTCACTTTGTGGATAGAAACTTCCAGAGCTAATTTCTTAATAGAAGGGGTTTGGTGGTTTTTTTTGAAGGACTGTAACTGTTTTTGCAAACGGGCATTTTCTGATCGATAATCACTTTGTATCTTGTGCCCCAGGCTAGTACAGCCACCTTCCCAGCAGGCCAGTGAGGAAAAGATAACACAAAATAGTGCAAATGCATCGAAGCAATAATCCAATTTCCTTTGTCAGGAGCATTAAGCCAGGAATAACATCCCCTCATCCCCGTCCTTACCTTCTGTACCTCCGTTTTTAGCATCCTCTTGGCTGGCATCGGCACTAAAGACCAGTCTGGAGACCCAAATTTCATCGGCCAAGTGATTTTTTTGTGTAATTTCTTGTCTGCTTCGTAAGTGCCAGGTCTAAAGAAAAGAGGCACAAAAATCTCTCATTTCTGGAGCTGGTGTCTGATGTTTTTAATACCAGAATTTACCAGCTTTACTTTGATCTGTAGGAGAAATGCATGTTGTGGTATTCTAGTCGTCATGCTTAGTGAAAGACTAAAGCAGGGAAGCTTTTTGAAGATAAAAAAGCATTACTGGGAACTCAGTTTCCTATCTCCCATTTGTATCTTGGTATTTCTCTCTGTTAACACTCCTGCTTATTTTTAAAAGTGTAAGAAAATGAATTACATTACCCAGGGAAAAATTCTTTATCTGAAGGCTTATCTGGAAATCGTGGTGTCTTAATGGAAAATGGAGCATAGGCAGGCTGGCATTTTCTCTCTTTTTTCCAGGATGGCTGGTATGTTGCTGGGCCAGGAGTCTCAATCTGCAAGAAGGAATATTTCTATATGGAAGATGTTGCCAAGCATTTTTTTTTACATGCTCTGCTCAGCAGGCAGCTGGGCATTGCAGACCCGCTGTTCAATGTGTGCTTTGGCTACTCTGGTAGTGTAAAAAAATCAGAACAGGTCAGTTATGCAATTCCTACTCCTTACCCAGTGTGTCCTGTGATGGCTCTCCTAATATATTGTTATTCTAGAGAAGTTAGGCCAGAAAACATAGTGTGTTTATTCAGGCAGGATAACTGAGCTCCCTCCCTGGTTTTGCCTTGATATGTACATTTACATGTGTGTGTATATGTGATGCAAAGGAATCTGTACATAAAACTACATGTGTCGATGTTGCCAGACCTCCTATGATGGGTCGTGGGTCTCTAGGCTCAACACCTCCCTCTACACTATGTGTAAGGAGATCTGTAGCTATCATTTATATTAAGTTGGAGGCAGCACCAGCAAATGTGATCAAAATTGATAGTCTGTGTTGGGAACAACCTACAAATTCTTGCAAAGCTGCAGCTCTGCTGCTTTGATCTGTGTTTTTCTTACCTGTGGCTCTGTTGTGAAACGCTGGGCTGTTCTTGCTCCTATCATGTAGCCTTTCTTACTCAGTGGTTTGTTGTCCAAAGAATATCTGAGGCTGCTTCTCTGTGATTCAAAAGCAGAAATGTCTTACTGATATTTTTAAGACACTATTTGCATGAGGGGAAGGGCAGAAATATGTGAGTAGCAGACATTATTGCTATTAATTCCTCTAATTTCTCACTAATATAGAGCGCTAGGGCAGCTGGAGCTTTGAGAACTGTACGTTTGGAAGGAGAGGGGAATTTCTTTTTCCAGGTGTATGTGGAGACCTTGTACAATAGATTTGCAGGGCAGGTGCGAGGGACCTCGTGTCTGGCTGGCCATGGTCCTATTGCTCCTGTGCTGTGTGTCTGCTGTGAAGGAAAAGCTCTGAGCATGAAATGAACAACTTACCTCTTGACTCAGGTAACAGCCTGGCCCAAGCGAAGGGTCTCCTCTGATGATTGTCAGCTGAATTCCCAGCCTGTCAGGGGCATGGTGGAGAGGGAACATTTTCCTCTCTTGACATGACCCAAATGAGATCTGCTTCTGCACATCTGTGAGACCAGAAGAGAGAAATGCCACCAGTGTGATAAACCCATGCGTGGGTGACCACTTGCTGCTTTTTTTCCTTCTTAAGTGTCTGCTGTTCTCTGCCTGAGGCCAACCATCCCCTTATTTCCCAGATGGGAATTTCCCCTGGAAATCTAGGAGGGATCTACCTGTTCCTTCCTGCCACAAAGGCTTCTTTTTGCCCAGCCTGAGCAAAGAGTACCCTACCAGCCCAGTTATGGGGAAGGTTTCTGGGGGAGCCTGATGCCACCAGGTAGCTGTGCAAGAAGGAAAGTCCTTGTGCCCACAGCCCTCACTGGGTTCACCCAACTCGAAGGTCTCACCTCTCTGCTCCCACTCCACTGCCATGCTGTGCTGCCAGTCCTGGGGATGTGTGTGTACTCCAGTTGCTATAGACACGGAGCAGGGAGAGCCGGAGGGAACGCTGACAATGGCAGCGCCTGAAGGGTGTGGGGAAAAGGGGAGAAATAATAACGTCCCTTTGGATTGTGCTGTGAAAGATCCCACTTCAAGGAGCTGCTGTTTTCACACTGAGGTCTCAAGGGAAGCAAGTCTATAGGTTGTGCTGTCTGGACCCTTCTCTGTGATCTCTCTTCTGACACAGCCTCCTCTGCCCCATTATCTGCTCTCCATGGAGTTTTCCCTGGGCCTGGCTCTCAAGGTGGGGCAGCACGAAACCCCTGGAAAATGCTGGACTGGAATGAAGTCCAGCTTGTGCATTCAGGTCCTTCCCTGAGCACACGAGTGAGTATCATGAGAGAACAAGGGAGCATCCAAATATTAAGAGTGAGATGAATTGAGACAGTGAGGATTGTTGCTTTTACAGAACACTTTATTTAAGCTTTCTTATTGCATGCAGTTAGAGGGGTTTGTTTGCTGTGATGGTATCTTCATGGCCAGTTGCAGCAGGAGCAGCTGGTGTCAAAGACGAGGCCGCTCTGGCAGCTCTCCAAGAAGGTTTCTCCATTAACACAGTTGTAGAAGTTGCTCTTGTTGGTTGGATCTGCATAGAGGCCACTGCTCTTGCCAGCGCAGAAGTTACTCCCACCAGAGCCACCGGGATTGCTGCCAGAGCTCCCACTTCCACTTCCCCTCCCCCTCCCACTCCTCCCCCTTCCACTACTTCCACTGCTTCCACTTCCACTTTCACTACTTCCAGCTGTAGTAGAGGGAGCTGCAGTGACTGGAGGATTGGGATGAGCTGGAGGCACACAGTCTGAAATAAAAGCAGGAAAGGGCTTATTTTTGTGTTGACAGTTTCTCAGCCCTCCCCTCCCTCCATAGGCCCTTTAAAGGCTCACACCAGGCCTCTGAAACATCTGGACCCAGGTCCAAGTTACCATCTCCCTCTTTTATTTGGGGAGATGTAGAGTGAACGGATTTTTCCAGGGCAGTCTCTAGTTGTGGGTTCCAGAGAAAGTCTTTGTCCATCAATGCTCCAGAGATAATGGTTCCCAGGTCTCTGAAGCCTGCATCAGCAGTGAGCTGGGGAGTCACCTTCAAGAACCACGTGCAACTCAAGCTACTCACCGCTGTTCTGCAGACCAAGACCATTCTTCAGAGTGGTGATCAGGGGATATTTGCCCTGCTTGCAGAAAGTACCAGTGAAGTCATCCATATCAATGGTCCAAACCATAGCACCTCCAAAGTTGTTCTTCTTCAGCCAGTCAACCTGTTCAGTGCCAGGGGAGGAATCCCAATTAGTCCCAGTACCTGCACAAGGCCTTCTGCCTTATTATTAGCACAGCCACACACCCCACCATACCTTGATGTTGAAGCTCTTGATGTTGTCATAGCCAACCCATTCGTTGCCTTTGTAAGCATAGGGGACATCCTGGGGGGCATCCCAAACCTGGGTGGCTCCAGAATTCAGGAGAGTGCAGATCTAGGGAGAAGGACCAAGAGGTGGAATTTTATTTGGCATCATACATACTTTATTCTTTAGTTTTGTGTTATTTCTCTGGTCCCTGAGAATAAATGTTTTCTTAGCTGTTGTGAAATGAGCTTAAGAAGTTCAAAGGCTTACTTGGACATATTAGATACTACTTGGAAAAGATCAAGTATAACATCCCCTCCTACTCTTTGCCTTATGGTAAATAATATTAGAAATAATATTAGTAATTTATCTTATTGTACTGGAGGAATCATCTTTCTATTTCAGAAAGGCCTATTCATCTGTATCAAACCCTGGCTGCTAAACTGCACAGTAATATTCAGGTTTTGAATAAGACATTTGCTTTCAGGTGCAGATTCTCTCTACTATTTTACTTCACTTTTCTTCTGCAATTCTGTGGACAGTTTTGTGCCTGAACTAGCCCTTCAGAAAGCTCCATGGTTACCTTCCTTAAAATGATTTTTAAAATTAATGCAATTAGAATACACGCATACCTCATAGTAAGCCAGTTCCCCAGCCTCCTGTGTGTAAGGTCCAGCTGGCCCAGGTCCTGATGTTGGTGCACCGAGACCATTGTTAGATGGGTTTTGCAGTGTGAAGGTATTTCCGTATGTTGGGAATCCAATGACCAGTTTCTCAGCTGGGGCACCGTTGCTCTTCCAATAATTCATGGTGTAGTCCTATAAGAAACCATCACTGTTCAAGTCTTTGCCAGGATTGGTAGGCAGGATGATGAATATCTAAACTTTTCATCACTGGTGTGATCACAGAGCTGAGATTTGACACAGTCTCACAACACTTACGATGTTGAAGTAGATGTTGTCACCAGTGTCAGATGGGCCTTTGAACAGAGGGCTGTTCTCCCCAGTTTGTCCATCCCAGGAGCCATGGAAGTCGTAAGTCATCACATGGAAGTAGTCCAAGTACCTGTGGAGAGTATTGTGCTTGTCTCGCTCCTGGCCTGATCAGTCACCCAGACCTGAGTGTTCCTTTAGTGCTGGCTGTTTACCCCACCACATCCCTCGCCATGTTCTCACTTTCTGCAAATCTTAGTTCATCAAGATTTCTTTTGAACTGGCCTTGTAAGTTCTGGAGCCAATTGCCTTCTCCAGGGGAAGGAGGCACAGGTGGAGCTAGAGTTGGAATTGTGCTGGTGTTCTGGGAACCCAGAGATGTTCCCAATGGTACTGAGTGGCTGGAGGCAGACTGTTGTTACGCTTCCCTTCCCAAGTTGTCCCATTCCTCACCAAACAAGCACCACTCTCCCAGCGTTCTTGCCTTACACAAAGGAGTAGGGACCCCACATGCAATGAGGTTGGTTTCTGCCAGGTAATGGCACATTTTCCCTTAAATCGCTTGAAGGAAGACCACTTAAGTCACAGAAATTATATCTGATGGTTTGCTACTCACTTTCCAAGCTCAGCAATCTGGTAGCCAGACTGAATGTTGGAAACTCCTGCAGCAACAGCCGCGGTGATCAAGAGACGGGGCTTGTTGACTTGTTTGGCTTCCTGCTCAAAGGCTGCCAGCATTTCCTGAGGGACATCAAGAAACAGCTCTCACCATGGACTCTCTGGGCTCAGGCTTTGCAGCCAGAGCAGAGCAAAGAGCTTGATGAAAAACCATTTGTTTCAACCCACCTTAATCAGGACGGTAAAGAGAGCCTTGTCCTGGGGTGGGCTGCCCCTGGACCCAGGGTATTCCCAGTCAATGTCCAGCCCATCAAACTCATACTGGCGCAGGAATTTGATGACGGAATTGATGAAGGTCTGGCGGTTCTCAGGAGTGGAAACCATTGTGGAGAACCTAGGGAAGCAAAGCAGGACAGAGGTGAGCTTTGATTGGTATCACTTCCTCCTCACCCTCCCTTTCTAGGTTGCTGTTATGGGAAGGAGATGGCTTGAACTTACTTGGCTGTCCCAAAATTCCATCCTCCAATAGAAAGCAGAGTCTTCAGATTTTTATTCCTACAAAGAAAGGGACAGGAACACATTTCACTGAAAGGAATGTTTTTTTCTTCTCAATTTCTAACATTACACTACAGACCAATATAAAGAACTCTGCTCTTTCTTTTCTTGAACATTTCAGGACTAGCTGCCTTTGTAGGCCATGATCTTCTGGTGTGAAACCCAAAGAGCAAGTCAACATCACACTGAGTCGTTGTCACCATCCCCAAAGGACTGGTGTTGACAACTTGCCCTGCCCATCACAATCTGCCTCATATTTGCATCCCTCGACCATGGATTGTGCTGACATTGTGCTGGGCAGGACCTGAGAGGCAGAACAAGTGATGCCCTTTGCTTTTGGTACGTACTGGTTCTTCAGGCCGTTGAAGGATTTGTAAAGGGTCACATCGTTCCATTCGTAAGTCGTGATCTCATTGTTGTTCATCCCAGCGAAGGCGTAGATCAGATGGTCACACAGGCATGGGTCAATATTGTCAGGCATGTATTTTCCCACACCAGGCCTGTACTGGCCCCAGTTGGTGAAGTAACATGACAGCACATAGGCAGTGCCTGCAGAGAAATAGAGGAGATGTGGTCAGGAGAGAAAAGAGCAGAGAGGAAATGTCTCTGAAGTGCAGATGGACTCTGATGCACGCTGCCCTGGGACCCAGCTGCATGAGGCCACGTTACTTCATAAAACCACCCTCCAAGTCATGCAGGAAAGGGAACAATGCCCTGGGATGCATGTAGGAGTTAGTAACTACATGAGGCAGATCTGATCAGGAATGAGTGGGCAGTGTTTCCTGGCAGGGTAAGGGCTTCAGAGAAAGTC
>NW_010332318.1:16452-17354 GCF_000700745.2 Antrostomus carolinensis
GTGGGATTAGTACTGAAAAATATAATTATGCCTCCTGAAAGTAATCACTACGTCTTTCTTTTTGACAGGAGAGTGAAACATATTTAACGCCAAAAAACCCTCTTCTATAACCACTTGATTTAGTGAAACATCCACAAATACTCATCATAAAGGTGGAAGATAAAGTTATGAAGCAGGACTTACCAGTAAGCAAAATGAGCTTGGCCATTGTTGCACTGGAGGACTTGCAAGTGACCTGTTTCTTGCTTATATATGCTTCTCTCATTTCATGCCAGTCTTGGATCAACAAAGACAGACAAACATTACGAAACTTGGTAAAGATCAGTATCACCAAAAATGATAGCAGGACAATGGGCATTAACACCCCAGATATCAGGCTGTGCCATGTCGTGGTGCTGCCAGAGTCATGGAAGAACAAGATTAGATGGCTTTTCTCCTTAAAAATTTATTTACAGTGACAAGGTTTGTGTCAACACTGGTGATTACTCGGGGGTGGGTGGCTGAAGTGTTCACCTTGCGCTGTCATTGTGTCTGCCCGCAGGTGGTTGGTGCTGCCAAACCAAAGGTGGTGGACAAGGGTTTTGTCTCCTTGGCTGGGGCAGGCAGCGAGGCAGGACTGAGCAGGGCTCAGGATCACAGCTATGGGCTTTTGGAGGGACACAGGAACTGGGCTCACTGGCTCTAGGCAAACTGGCATCCAGCTTGTGATTTCAACTGTCTCATGCCCACATCATCTGAGCCTGTTGTCACTTGAGGGAAGTGGAGAAGGTTTCCTGGTGTCCCATCAGTAAAGGAAGCCAAGCCAGCTTCTGCTGAGTCATTCTCCCCCTTGTGAAGGTAATTTTCTTCAGGCCCAGAGGTTTGTCAGAGCCAGGCATGGCACTTCCACAGCCTCGCACCCA
>NW_010332319.1:0-7619 GCF_000700745.2 Antrostomus carolinensis
AGAGTCCCACCCGCGATATGAAGCCACTATCGCGACAGTGTTCTCCTCACGACAGCGATTAGAGTCTACAAAGGGTGTGTAGATTTGTGGCATATCCTATATTTTGAGCTGGGAGCTTGGTGAACGCCAGAAGATTTGGCTGGTTGGAAAGGGAAAGGTATCTAGAGAATCAATTCGTAATGCGGCGCTTTTATTGTCAATAAAATCTAAATATCGTTATCTCGGGATAGTTTTTTTTTTTTCTATGAACAGCTGTGTTTGCTGTCACTCCTTAATTTGGGTGGAGGAATGAGATAAAAATGTGATATCAAGTCTATAAAAAAAGATGGGCTGAGACACTAACACTCATTTTAATTAAAATATATATATAGCTGGTTTAGAAATACCATGTATTATTGCTGTGCCATGTATAATTAATACTCTTTCACACCTATTAAATTGTGGAGAAGCGTCTTTCATGCGGTTTTATACACTTTATAAAGATCTTAGAAACATATTTGCTTCTTAAATTCATAACCAAACCCAACTTGGTCAGAGTTTTAACTTGAAGCGTCTTCGCTTTGGCTGTGGCAGGAGGAGAAAGGCAGGTAACACAGATCATCAGAGGAATAGTTTGCCTATTGTACTATTAAAATTTATTATTATATGATATTAAAACTATTATCAAAGTTCTTTTAAAATAACTCCATGCCATGGGCTGTAGGTGGTGGGGAAAAAATAAAGAAATATAAAAATTACCAAAGGTAAAATGAATTCCATACTTACAGGCATATGGAGGGAGGAAAAAAAGGCCTGAATCTTGGAGTTCTGCTCATTCACACCAGTAAGATCCTCTTTGCAGTTCTTTAATCAGACTTTGACTTAAAAGAGAAACAGTTTCCCCCACGCTGAAAAACTCTCTTCTCAACAAATCTGGTGGCTTTTTGGCCGCCTTGTGAAGTTCTCAAGCTGGGGTGTCACAAGTAAAAAGCATGGTGTTGTTGGAAAGCTCCGTTCCAAACGTGGTGCTGAGGAAGTTTGAACAGCTGCAGAGAAAAACGACAGCTTTTATGGTATGGCTGATGATTTTATTTTTGCCTGCAAAGAACCAGCAATATTCTGGTTTTTTTGGTTTTTTTTTTCAGCCTGTGAATTTTTTTTTTCAGCCTGTAAAAAATAAAAAAATAAATAATAAAAATGTGTGAATTTAAGGGAGTAGCAACACGCTCCCTCGGAGCGTGACTAGAAACTGTGAAGGCTGACATATCACAGCCTGGTCATTACTGAAAGAAATGGTGCTGGTTAAAAAAGCTGCCATCATCACGTCTCGAAAAATATATCGCTGTGAAAGCGTGTCACAAAATAAACTTGGAGGCTGCTTTAGCTGTATATCTGCCTGCTGAAAAAAAAAAAAAAAGTCTGAATTTGCATTTGTCAGAACTGGGTAGCTTTTAAATTTATTTTATTTTATATTTATTTATTTCCCCCCTGGGAAAAGCTGCTTTTTTTTCTCATTCTTCATGCATTACAGCATCTATTTTCCAAGCTGCTTTTCCTGTTAGCAGGTATTTGGCTTCAGAACTGCTGCATAGGCAACTCCTTTTTCTTTTTTAACTACATGTTGTGCCAGTTCCCACGAAAAGCTTTGCTTTCCCTCTTTCTTTTCCTCGAGAAAACAAGTAATTCAGCAAATTACTGAATATTACTGTGAATCATTCAGCAAAACTGAATATGTTTTGGATTTGGGGTGTGTGTGTGTGTTGAAATGTGAGGTGAGGAAGCGGCGTTGTCTGTAGGGGTAATAACAGCGAGGGATGGGCTTGGTTTGGGTGGTGTTAGGTGAAAGTTTTGAGCTTGGTGATGGATCCTTCTTTCCTGCTACCCCCAGGTGAGGTTTTTTTACCCTGGGGTGTCTTGACAGCTGAGATAAATCATGCCCCTGTGCCTGCAGCTGAGTACTCCCTGCTGTGATATTCCCAGCTCTCTTTTCTTTAATGCAGCGTTCTGAAATGGCCAGACAGCATGGAAATAAGCAGTTCCTGTGATTTAAAACCACAGCAGGTTTCTCAAGCGACAGATAATTCTCTGGGATGATTGATGGGAGAGCAGACCCTGTGATCTTGACGTTTCCTATCAAGAAAGGAGCTTCAAGATTTATGTTTCCCTTTTGAATCTGGAAGAACTGGCTAATTCCCATCGCTTGGAGTAAGAAAACTCATTGCTAATCCTGTGGCAGCTTCTAATTCACTTCTCATTCTTCTCCTCAAAACCTTTCATTTGCTTGTCTACCCCTGAACCTCCATGTCCGCTCCCGGTGCCATCGGCGTGGGACAGGCAGGGCTGACATTAACCAGGGTGGGGCGGGCACGGCTGTTCTCTTGGAAGAGAGGAGGAGAACCAGTTCATGTGAGAACTTTGGAGGTGGTTTCTGGTATCTGTCTGCCACGTCCTCCTGTGAGCAGAAGGCTCCTGGTGCAGAGAGAGGAGAAGCACACCTCAGGAAGCTTGCTGGCAGTGGCAGGGTCACAGGCAGAAGGAGAAGATATCCCAGGGAGTTGAGAAGATGATCTTGAGAAGACCTTTCTCCTCTCTGGTACAACCTCAACTGGAAGAAGAGAGAAATAACTCCTCCCTTTGCAGCTTTAAAGGGTTAAAACTTCTGAGAGAACCAATTTGTGCCTGAGCAGATTTTAATTCCTCCAAACCTTTTCATGGAATAATCAGATTGCTTCAGTGTTGGTGTAAAATTGTTTGCTCTTAGGAAGAAGAAATGATTTGCAGTTTCCAAAGCAGTGATTTAAACATGTAAAAGCCGTTAGCTTGATAGAACTAATGACTTTCTATCTCGAGGAACCTTCTTTATAATTCACCCTCTTTAAAGAGCCACGATAAATGGGATCAGATTATTTGACAAGCCAAACAATTTGGATTATTGTTGTATGTTTGGGGTTTTTTCTTATTTAAACAGAATGGTACAGGGAGTGGAAATCCACCTTGCTGTGTGGAGGGAGGTGTAGCTGCTAGCGTGGCTAATGATTATCACAGTGATTATTTAAAGGGACACTCCAAATGTTAGAACTTTCCAAACCTGTCCTAAGGAATATGGGGGAAAAAAGGAAAAAAAACCCCAAAAATTAATTTTGAGTTATGCTAAAAATCTTCTTTACCTTTCTGACAGCAAAAAGGAAACCGCTTTGAGGATGGCAGAAGGGTTTTTGATGAATCAAATGTTGACCTGTCTAGAATTACAGAATCACAGGATGTCAGGGATTGGAAGGGACCTCAAAAGATCATCCAGTCCAATCCCCCTGCCAGAGCAGGAACCTAAATGAGATCACACAGGAAGGCGTCCAGGTGGGTTTTGAATGTCTCCAGAGAAGGAGACTCCACACCCTCCCTGGGCAGCCTGTCCCAGGGCTCTGGCACCCTCACTGGAAAGAAGTTTCTTCTCAAGTTTAAGCAGAACCTCCTGTGTTCCAGCTCACACCCATTGCCCCTTGTCCTACCATTGGGCACCACTGAGAAGAGCCTGGCTCCATCCTCCTGACATTCACCCTGAACATATTTATAAACATTAATGAGGTCACCCCTCAGTCTCCTCCAAGCTAAAGAGCCCCAGCTCCCTCAGCCTTTCCTCAGCAGGGAGATGCTCCACTCCCTTCATCATCTTGGTGGCTCTGTGAATTCCCTGGGATCAGGTGTGAGCAGAGTGTGCGGATGGCAGGACCAATCTCCATCCCTTTAGGGTTGGAGAGAACCCTGTAAAGCTGCTCTTCAGTCACAGAAAAACCTCTCTGTTTCTAGGTAAACCTCTCCATGAGCTTGAGATAAAGCAAAGTGAGTTTGCCACCCTCATGGAGGTTTGGGATGAAAGGAACTGAAAGCCTGACCTAAAGATTTTAGGAAAAGCAGTGATGTATAGAAATACAGCGATATATAGAAATACAGACCTTGTTGAGGGTGCAACCAGCCAATAACTCAAGGCACTGTAATAGCAGCTTTGCTTTTTATTCACTAAAATGATCTACTTCTTTGTCAGGTGTGACTGAGATCTCCCTGGCTGTAGTTCAAGCCCAGCAGAAGCAGCAGAGAGCGTGTCCCTTCCTCGTGGTGGCTGTCCTTCCGCCACAGAGGAGGCCAGTAGCGACTGGGAGCGTTGCAGGTCAGGTCGGTGGTGTCTGCAGCAGGTATCTGCCACGGGGTGGTTTGGAAGAGGAGATTCCTTTCAGACAGGATTGTGCTCTCAGTTTAGTTCCTGCCAGCCTGAGGCAGGGAGGCACAGGCCACTTGTGCAGCCACACAGATGAGTGAAGTCACAGAATCTCCCAGAATCACCTTGACTGGAAAAGCCCCTGAAGTTCATGGAGTCCAACCATGAACCCAACACTGACCAGTCCCCTATGACTAACCCATGTCCCTCAGCACTGTGTCTACACGACTCTTCAATCCCTCCAGGGATGGGGACTCCACCACTGCCCTGGGCAACCCCTTCCAATGCCTCAGAACCCTTGCAGCAAAGAAATTCTTCCTCACATCCCATCTCAACTGCCCTGGCCACAACTGGAGCCCATTTCCTCTTGGCCTGTCCCTTGGGCCTTGGTTGAACAGCCCATTATCTGTAGGCAGCACAAAATAGATGTTCTCCTCATCATAATCTTATCATAGAATCATGGACTGGTTTGGGTTGGAAGGGACCTTAAAGCTCATCCAGTCCCAACCCCCCTGCCAGCAGCAGGGACACCTTCCACTAGACCAGGTTGCTCAAAGCCTCATCCACCTTGACCTTAATTCTTCATTCATAGGACAACCCCAACTATCAGGACAGGCTTTCTAAGCTGTGGAGTTGACTTTCCTCCCCTCACCCCCTTGCTCTTCACTCTTTTGAGAACTCTTCCTTGCACATATGTGGTGGTGTTAGAAAAAACCATGAGTAGCTGGCAAAAGTTCAGATCTCTTAGATCTTTTGGAGTCTTCATCAGCATATCAGGGTTCTTACATTTAAAGAGAATTCTCCAGAAAACCAGCAGAATAATCACGTGCTTGGTGGCAAAGGCTGAGCTTTGTCAAAAGGAACTTTGCCAAAGATTTATGAGGAGTTTTGAATTCCCAACGTGAATTTGAGAAGGTCAGGGAGAGATGAAATATGGATAACGACCCCGTGCTTCCGCAGTGACAAGGGAAGTCTAGCCCGCTTCATGTCGTTCTGATAACTCTATTAGCTCATAAATGTTTATATAATTTATTTAATTACTTTTATTTCCCCCCTGACACACAGAGAGATAAGTAACATAACAACCAGTTGCTTATTTTTTTGCCTTCAAAAGAGTAGGAGAAACTGGGAGGGTTTGAAGAACAAATCAACAAGGAGCTACTCAACATCTCTCCTAGAATCCGTGGTGTGTCGGTAGGGTGGGATATCAGGGTGGGAAGTGACCCTGCACTTGTGACAGTCACTCTGCTACTCCTGTCTTCCCTATACACACCCAATCCCTGGCCAGTTTTTTGGACTTCAAAGTTAATTACATGATTTATATAAATTTAATGAGGTTTTTTTTTTTTTAATGAGCCACTGAAAACTTCCTCCTACTGATTTTTCTTCCTTCTTAAATACATTCCTGGACGTGCTATTCTTGTTTGACTTCTTGAAATATGAATTAAAAGGTAGAATTCTTTACCATCTGGGTTATTTTCCAGTAGCAGGATTCTCCTTCCCTTTAGCAAAAATCCATTTTTGGCAGGTATTTTATAAATTATTATTATTTTCTGAGCAGTATCACAATTATATTTGTGTGTTCAATCACAGATTGACTGGATGGAATCACAATAGACTGGATTACAGGTGAAATACAGATTTCCTGTGGCAGGCTTGACCCAGAACTAATTCCTCTACTTACCAAGCAGGTTTTGAAATGATGAAATCAAGGAAAATGTGTGTGACTTGTTTTATAACTCAACTCATACTCTGTGTTTGACCTAGAGGGGAAAAAGCACCAGGGAAATGTTGTGATAACAGCTTCTAGTTGGGTGCAGTCCTCATCTTGGCTTATTTTCTTTAATTCCATATATTTTTTAATATTTATTAGTCCTGCAAATGACTCAATTAATCACTTTTCTCCCTCACCCACACAAATATTAATATATAATTGCCATGTGTGTATGGAGCAAGAGAGTTTTTAGGTGACAGCAGCTGGAAGGGAAGCTGCTTTTTTGCTTTTTAAGTATTAAAATTAAATTAGTATTAAATTAAAATTAATTATTTGATTTTATTTTATTTTTAACTTGAGGTAACAGAGCATTTCATGTGGAAAAAAGAGATCCCAAAAGTTGTGGGTATGTGAATAGAAAACATGGGTGGATGCAGGGAGGTGAGAACATTTATTCTGAATAATACCCGAGGATGTGAATGGGTTTGAGCTTAAGAAATATCTGGTGTTTACTCATTTTTATAAAAAAAATTAACAATATTATTGAATACTGGGAGATTTTCCTGGGGTGGTTTGTGGAGGTGTTGAGTGTGGGCTTCTAAAAGGGGATTTTCAAGTGGAAATCCTGATGGTTCCTTCACAGGGGATGAAGCTGGAAGTCCTTTTATTTAAAGAACTTCTAAAATGGAGTATGTTCTGTGTATATATATTTATTTTCTTTCTTTTTTTTTTAATTAAAAAGGGGATCCTGGCTTATTCCCACTCGAAGGAATTCAATAAGTAAAGATCATTTATTTCACATTAATGCCACGTGTGGTACCTATTGTTACAGCTCTTAGATGGAAATTCTGGTGTACACCTGATTTTTGAGCAGAGGAACCAGCTTTAATTTAATCTCAGTGTAACTCCAGTCAGTTGGTTTGATTTTTTTTTGAAGGAGGGATGAAAAAAAACCTGTTTGGCTCGTTGGGGACCATTTATTTGGCAGCTGGGAGGATCTGATTTGGGTTTGTTTTTTGGTAGATGATACTGGGATGACTGGGATGATCTTTCCTACATCCTTGGAAGTTTTTTCTGCTCAGGGAAGATTTGAGAAGCTACTTTCTCATATCAAACTCTTAAATTTTATTCTCTGTCTTATTTTATTTTGCATTGCAGATGGTTCCTGTGTCTTCAAGGCCATGGATGAGGCTTTGAGCAACCTGGTCTAGTGGAAGGTGTCCCTGCTGCTGGCAGGGGGGTTGGAACTGGATGAGCTTTAAGGTCCCTTCCAACCCAGACCAGTCTGGGATTCTCTCTGCTAGGGAAGAGTTGTCTAACCTGAGTGTGTTAATGAGTTTAATATTAATTATCTGGTCTGCATTCAGTTCTCTATTGACAAGAGTGTGTCCCACAGCAAGAGATGAACAGATTGTGGAGTTGATGAGGGTGACAAGGAACTAGTTAGTTCTTCATGTACTGGTTGTGGTTGGGATGGAGTTAATACCAGTCAGAATCTTGAGGCTGAAAGGTTTCTGCTGTTCCTGCAGAAGAGCAGGGGAGGCTTTTTGTTTGTCTTCCAGAGCTTTGTGTTTCTATTCAAAGGATGTAACTAAAGAACTTCAAAGACCAGCCATGTCCAGGTTGATGTTGGGCACCTGTCCTGATTCTATGAGAAATCTGTTAGAGGATGTCCCAACTCTCAAGTCCCATCCATGTCAGCAAAGCTGCTCCTCA
>NW_010332320.1:0-19540 GCF_000700745.2 Antrostomus carolinensis
CCCTTCCAACCCTATACATTCTATGATTCTAACTGTGCCCATCATCAGCGAGGTCACCCCAATGGCCTGCTTTGCGGTCATCTTAGGTTCCTGGCTTCCATACTTTGCAAAGTAGCCTACTTGTGCTGCTCCCTGTTGGTCTTGCAGGAGGCAGATAAGAGCCCTGCTCCTAAAGGAAAGCCTGCCTCAGAGTCCAGACTGAGAGGTAAGCAGTTCTGTGAAGGGGAGAGAACAGGTCCTGTATTGTCCAGCTGCCTCTATGGAGTTGTAGAAGTTGGTCTTTTTCTGAGCACGCTGACTCATTCATAGCCCTGAAACACAACCTCAGCATGATGGTGGGACTTAGTGAGGGCTGTGGATGGTCTGGACAATGCACTTGCAGACGTGCTAATATGACTGTGGATGCAGGAGGTGCTAAGCATTGTGAATGACCCAGAACATTAAATCTAGAATGCTGGTTTTGTATGCTTTTAGTTGACTTATTTTCCCTATCTCACTTGCCTTTTAAAATGCACATGGCAGTGTAAAAAAGCTAAAGTGTGGAGCCTGGCAAGATATCTTGGGTTTCTCATAATTATATGTATTTCTCTAGAAGTCTTATATTACAGCATTGATAGCTATTGCAAATTCCACCTCAAATGATAAGAAGTTAATGACTGGGAGTGTGTTGCATGAAAAGGATGGTAAAGCAATTTACCAGGAAATAAATCCCCTTGCGTTCCAACTCACCCTCAGATAACTGGAGGAGCTGGGGGAAGCCAGGCTTAGATCCTGAGTGGTGCCCAATCAAGCACTATCAGTCCAACAGCTGCCATTGCACCGAATAACGTGCTGCACTCCCGTGCCCGCGATTTATGGACTTACACGGCTAAACCTGCAGAATTTAGCAGCCTCCCGCTGAGCACGGGTCAGTTGGGGTGGCTGGTTACAGACGGATGCAGTTTGATGAGACTTGCAGTTAGGAAAATAGTATAAGAATAGCCCCAAGAAGGGGGAGAATTAGGGAAGACACCATCAGGGTCAGGGAAGATGCCATCACCGAGAAGTCAGGAACGACTCCATCGCAGACCTCTGACTCCTGGGACCAGCCGACCGGCTGAGCCTCTCTTCTTTGTGTCTGAGAACATAGCTTGTTTATACAATAGCCTTAATGGAAACTACGTGTGCTAGAGTAGGACTGGTGGTGACACTGAATTGGTCTTTGGAAATGGTAAATAGTATTGACTGCTAACTCAAGGTTAATATCTAGTACTTCCAGCTGTTCTTTTCCTATTTTGCTTTGTTTATTTCTTAGGTGAAGAATTGACTTCACAGTTTAGCTTTTACATTTATTATATTGTGAATTTTGGGAAACAGCTTTTTAATCCAGTACAGAAAGGCAGAGGTTGTCTGGGTTCTGGAAGACTTAAGAAACTGGGGTTTTTTAGGTCTCCATAATCCTCTGTTGAGGGTTTGATAGATATCTGTAACCATGCAGTCAAGACGATTTGTAGATGATAACGTCTTCTAAACAGAACAGCTGATGAAGTTCCAGACAAACCTAAGGAAAAACTTCTTTACTGTGAGGGTGACAGGACACTGGAACAGGCTGCCCAGAGAGATTGTGGAGTCTCCATCTCTGGAGATGTTCAAAACCTGCCTGGATGCTTTCCTGTGTGACCTGCTGTAGGGAACCTGCTCTGGCAGGGGGGTTGGACTAGATGATCTCCTGATGTCCCTTCCAACCCCTACCAGTCTGTGATTCTGTGAAGTGTGCTGCTGCAGTACTGAATTGTGGTGTGAGCAATATAGCTTTTATTCCTCTTTTTACCTCTTGTTTTCATTGGTATAACGCACTGTGAAATCCGATGTGAAACTTGGGAGCTACCAAAATGGATAATTAGCTGCAGAAGGAATAAATGCAGTCAGATATGATATGTGAAGCTCTCCCGAGAGAGAGAAAAGAAGCAGATGCATTCTGATGAATGAGTGAAAATTAGGCTTTTTAGATTTCCTAGTCAGTGCTGGTGGATGCAGCTGAGTGCTTCAGGCTCTGCTGGTTGTGAACAAGAGAGATGCAGATCATCTTTTATTTTTTTTTCCTTTTTTTTAAAAAATGTTAATCAGTGTTCAGCCTGTGAACAAGAGAGATGCAGATCATCTTTTTTTTTTTTTTTTTTTTTTTTTTAAAAAATGTTAATCAGTGTTCAGCACTTGCGATAATCGTGGCCCCTCCTACCGTGCCAGTTGAAACCACACCTTACATAACCAAAACATATCACTCCCCATGATTCTGAAGGTATTTTACATTTCAATACAAGCTTTTGTGCACTGAGCCACCTTTCTTATGGACAGTACATTTGAAAAAAGGAAAATAATTTTTTAGGAGACAAATAAGAATGACTCGAATAGCACCTTGTTTTCAGAGCTCAGTAGTATTGTAAAATTGAGCTTGAAGCACTAAACTGCTTTATTTTAAAATACTGGAATATATAATCCAGTAATTGTTTTAGTGTTGGTTTCTGTTTTCCAGTTCAGGATCTAATATATACAGCATTTAAATTGCAACTAAAAGTATTTCAGATTATATATTTATGAATGTAAAGCTTATTAATGTAGAAACATTTCACAGAGTTCAGATCTGATCTTTGGTTAGCTTCTTGTAGTTTTGAGTAAATTTTAGCACAGGACTCATTGTACTTACATGTCTTCAGGTTCTGTATTTTTTATTTCAACTGTGTCTTCTGTCATGGCTTGGATGGCTTATATTTCCCACTGGTTTGATGAAGATGATTGGTATGAAGGACAACAACGAGTAAGAATTGTTTAAATTAATATTTTCTCTTTTACTTCCTTTATATTTTTCTTCTTTAAGATGCTGTTTATTATATTACTAGTACCGAAAGTAATATTCCCATAATGGTACTAAGAAGGGATTTTAAGTAATTTTCGTGAGATCTTGAATCATAGATATGCACATCTAAAATGATTTTTTTGAAAATTAATGTAGCTAACTGGCTAAAGGATATTGGAAGTTTGGTAGCCACCTCCTTGCATTTCTTAGGTTGCATAATGTAATGACTAGTAATTCTTTAATATGTAATGAGATAGAAATCCAGCATTTAATGTTATTGTATTAAGAAGAATTAATAGACTGTGCATGAAGTAAGCTAAAATAACTATAATCAGTAATTGAGTAAAACAAAAATATTTGGGAGATACTAATTCAGCTAGGGTAATTTCCAAGTTGTGCCTTGGATACTTGTGTATTTTTATTGACATTTTTCCGAGGAGGAGGAGTCGTTGCTATAGTAACATTTGCAGGATATCTCAGATTTTTGTTAATGTTGATTAACTGCATGCCTTGGGCAAGTTTGATCCACTGCTGCTTTCGTAGATTTATGGTGGGAAGTGAATATAAGTCACGTTCCTTTCACTGTATCAAACTCCTTTATGTAACCATTTATTTCTGTAATTTCTGTTTCTCGTTTTGATGGTATATTCTCAGCTATTGAGTTAGAATGCAGGAGGTGCTACTGCAACATAAGCAACACACAGTGGCTTTAACTGTATTACTTGGCAATGCCAGTTATATGCTCATGAGTACTAGAAACTAGCAGATTTTAATACTTTTCCACTGTTCTTGTTTTACGTGTCATTTATGATGTTAATGTTTCAGATGTGTAGTTGTCTTTTAATTGCTGCTCATCAGGGATTTGGGTGTGAGAAGTGTCAAGAGGTAACTATCGGAAATCAGAAGTGTTGTCTTTGCAGTCTGCCAGCAGAAAAGCAATCTTCTGGTGACTGTGGTAGCTCTGGGATGGAAGATAAGAACAAAATTCTTATGAAGGGTCTTAGATGCTTTATACTGAGATCAGACATGGTTGCATGTATTTCTTCATGTTACATACAATATCTGAAAACTAGATTTCTGGTACCATATGACCAATCTATAGATTATGGGGTTTTTACCACTGCTATGTACTATACCTTGGGTTGCCCAGGTATGTAGTTCAACATTCCTGGTGATGTATTATTAGAAATACCAGCATTTCTCCATGCTCTGTTTCAAACCCTAGTACTGCTCTTTAGATTATCTTGTTAAAGTTGCACAATAAAGGATATTCTAGTTGAACTGTACAAGCAGTGTAGTCAAGACAGGAAGAAACACTGCTTTGTAAGACTTAGCCCAAGTTATGATTTTTTTAATGTTAAATTGTTTGCCTTAAGTTTTCTAAGCAAGGTATCTATATTGGATTAGTATATTTGTTTTTAATTTCAAATTAGCTTTTGTTTCTGTAAAATACAGTCTTAGTCTGTGATTTCAAGTCCAAACTTTTTCCTAACTTCAGCCAGAGGTCCACAACGTTTTTAGGGCCCTTGTGAAGTCAGATATGCTGTGATTAAATCAGTTCTAGTAGTAGTTGGGTTCAGGGTTTATTGTGGAGGTTTAAAATGTCTATGAACACTAGTAGAACACTTGTTTGTTTAAAATGATCTTTTAAATAATAATGTTCTCTTCCTAATCAGTGTTTGGATAACTGAATGCACTCATTTTGAACACTTGCTAGATTATCATAAATTAGGAAATGTCATCTGTAAATGCTGGTAGCAAGAGCCTGGCTGAGGCTTCTTGTGTTTTTGAAGAATCTTGATGTAATTCAGAGCTTGTCCAAGGCACTCTTTTCTTGCCTCTGGTTAATCTTTTGATTCTCCAGGAGCCACAGATGGTCTGTATGCCGTGAATTGTATACAAAAGTAGAAAAAAACTTTTCTAATTTTTGCAGAGAAGCATGAAAACTCTTTGTTTATACTGCTCAGTGGTAAACTAGCAACCAACGTGACACTTTAGCAAGCAGTAGACTACCTAGGTTAAATCTCGCTGAGAAGTGTGAAGGGCTTAGCTTTTATTCAGAGCAGTACCTGCATAAACCTACATAATTACTCTTCATTATTCTACACTGTGACTGTCATTATTTATGTAGTCAGTCTTTGCTCACCTTTTGCCCAGAAGCAGTTGCTTGAAGTAGTGTGTGTACAGTCTCAGCTGTTTAGAGACTTGCAGTAGTAACTGCAGTTTGATTGTCCACATCAAGAATTGAAAGTTCTTTAGCATTTTGTGGTACTCCACACAAAGTAGGAATATTTTTCTTTAAAGAGAGTAACTCAACTGATATTGAGATGTCTGGTTCTTAAGAAATTATAACTGAAATATGACACTGCCATCTATTTCTGTGTTTCTAACCTTTTTTTCCTATGGATCTATTAAAATCCGTAACAGCTGGTCTTTGACAATACCCATATTGTCAAAGTTTTCATAGTGTAAGATTTCTTCTCATCCTCTGATGTGCTTATTTTTACTCTTGAGATTCCTCAGATTCACAAAGTAATAGATATACATACATTTTTTAATATAACAGATAGATAGCATAGAATAGAATTTAGAAAATGTAATAACTTCTTAAATGTTCCTTCCAGAAACATTAATGTTTTTAGCAATTTCATTGCTGTGTTTAGTCTTAGTAAATTTAATTTGTTTATTGGCTTTTAAGTTGCATATATACCAGAATATTTCCATTTATCCTTTATTACATGAGTCTGGACATAATCAGAATTTAATTTCTTGAAATGGCTATAATGTGCTTGGTGTTTTCCAGCCCCATTGGAAGAGTGCTCATACTAATGATGCTTTTGTTCTTACATGAGACTATGTGCTATTAAAGCAAGCACAGTCAGAAAGAAGTTGGTTTCCAGTGTCTTGCAGACACATAGAGATTTTTTTGGTGGGTCTGAAGACCTTCATGTTTTTAACAAGATAAATTCATTGTCCATTATCTGGTGCTTCAAACTGGTCCCATTGGATAGGGACCAGTCAGATTTTCATCTCCAGTGCGTTTTCCCACAAAGATGGGTAAATATACCCCATGTCTTTAAGGAGCCATTACTTTTATATTACTAAAGAAGATCTTTAATTGTTATCATTGCCATGTTGACAAAAGTATTGTTACCAGGGGACCATAGTCTGTATGAGATAGAAGAGTTCTATATGTCAAACATACAGGAGTGACAGAAAGCTTTCCACATAAGAAAACATACAAACTTGATTGGAATACAGTGACAATGGAATGAACAGAAGCAGAGGACACTAACACTGCACTACATATAGCTGTTCAGAAACTAGGGGTTTGCGTATACGGAAGCATATTGATTGACATAAGGATACGGTATATTCCCTTTTGTGTGCATGCCTCATTGGATATGTACTCACATGGACAGGTCATACGCCATATGGACCACAATCAGTAACAGTGTAAGCATGTTATTGGTTGTGCTTGGTGGTTATAAATTTATTAATACTTATAACATCTCTCTCTATATATAAAGGGTGCTTAAGTGATGGATTTAAAGAGCTGCTATTATTATTCTGTAAATATCATTGTAGTACAATTGGGAAATACAACAAGAAATGAAATCCACTGAGTAGCTGAAGCAGAGATAAAGGAGTCAAGTTAAAATTAAAATGGTGCCTGTTAAAGAGCTGCAGTTGCCAGGCTACTGACACTGCTGTTTTGTGTGTGATGCGACACAATGCTCAGTCTTTTCTCCTGCATCCTTTAGTAACTGCATTATTCTGTGAACATCAAGGTTTAGTTCCTTCATCTGTCAAGTAAAGTGATTTCATTCTACAATGGGAGCAAGGTTTTGCATTTTTTGGGAGCAGCAAGGTGTTGGAATGAACATGGAAATTCTTAAGTGGTGTACAAAAAATGATACCTATGCTAAGGCAGGGGTTATTAGGCATTTATCTTTAAATTATTGATATATAGCCATGTCTATGTATCTAGTCCTTCAGTTGTTATTTTTAAATAATATTAACTCTGGTATATAGAATTTCAGTTTAATGGGATTTTTTTTCTATGTTTAGCAACAGGGAAGGACTTAGAATGTTGCTGCTCATGCCAATTGAAAAGAAAGATTTTTGTTGTCCTCCCTCTTCCCTTCATCTCCTTGGAAACTGTGAGCATCCTTTGATAGCTTTCCCAGTGTAGTATACATTTCTTACATGCGTAGTTTTTTTCAGTGTATACTTAAGAGTCCAATATAATTACTTCTACATCTCTTATTTGAAATAAAATGCTTTTTTATCAAAGTATGAAAAATCTTCATTGTATAAAAATGCAACGTGTGAAATCATACATACATATATTTATTCAGTTGCACTGCATTTCTATTTTTCTGACATTTTATTCAGGCTGTTCTGATGATTGCTGCTTTCTCCCTTGTACTATAAGTTGTTCAACAGAAATCTATAATGTCTGAAAAGATCTGCAGGAAACTGCTTTGATGCATGGTACTTGCAAGAAAATAACATTCAATAAGCCACACAATTGTAATTTCTTCTTCTCCTCACTATTGTACTGAATTTCAATGCAAATGCTTCTTAATTACAATATTTTTTGTGAAACAGTGTATAACTCATTAGAAGGAGCAGGAAATATTAACAAGTTTAAACCAGCAAATATTAGTAAAGAAAGTGCAAAATCCTTTCTATAGTACAGCTCAGAATATTTTACATATGTAATTTTTGTACACATACTTTAATAGGAAAAATCTATAAGAAGAATCAAAGTTTAATAATGCTTCTTAAGCATGAATTATTAACTCAGTGAAAGAATGGTATATCACAAAGCAGTATTTTTCATCTAAATGTTGTTCTTATTTGAGAGACATTTTCATTTTAATATCAGACTTTAAGAAAAATAATACATTATCAAAACAATGGTTGTTTTAAATTAAACTTGTGAATGAGGCTTCTGTTGGTGTATTTCTTAAAAAAAATTTAAAATTACCTTTTGTCTTTAATGTAAATGTAAAGAGAAGACAAATGTGTTCTTCTATTTCAAATACAGTACTTAATATGACATGTCCAGAAATGCTTACAGGCATACATTTAGAACTAGGCTGAAATAATTTTATAGCCATTTGGTGACAGTGATTTTTAGTCATGATTAATCTAGCCTAAATTCTAATTGGTGACAAATGCATTTGGGAGCTATTAAAATACCCTAAATTATGCAGGTATCTTAGTGACATGAAAAAAAATACATAAAAGCTTCTTCATTTTTAATCAGCTGCATGGAAAACATGTAAATAGTAGCACTAGTAGTGGAACTGTCGCCAAACCCAAAGTGCTTGTTTGTTTCGTGTAATCACGGTAATTATAAATCCAGTGTAAAGGACCTTTTTGTTCTAGATTTCAGTACTTAGGCTTGGAATCCTTCTTCTCAGCTGCTTGAAACAGTATTTTCCAATAGACTAGAATTCACGTAGTCAAGAATAACTTCTCTCTCATGTATTAAGGCAAAAAAGGAAGATCTACTGAAGGTATGAACAGGATTTTTTTTCAATACAGATTACTGCAGCATCCTACAAGACAAATGCATTGTTACTCTAAAAGAAACATCTGTGGAATTCTGTTCTAGCATCTCTAAGAGATCTTAACTTTACAATCAATTTTACCTGTAATCAAACCACAAATTAAACAAGATTTAAGATAATATTTTCTTACTGATTAAACTTAATCAAATCAGGAACCTCTTATCTCCCATATGAGAAGGTAAAAAAGAGGATCTGTACAAAATGAGACAAATCTGTTATTACTATGAAATAAATATTTATGCACTTTTAGTGTCTAAAAGAGATGTTAACTTTTAATCAGTCTTACATGTAGTAAACCTACAAACTAAACCTATGATAATCCAATATTGTACATCTAATTCTCTTCTACTTTACCATGGCTTTTTAAATGTTTCTTATCTGTTTGCTGACGTGCCTAGTGTCCCTGGAATCAAGAATGGAAACCCAGAGTTCTGGTTCCGGGTATTATTCTGCATTTTAGTAAATTGTTACATAATCAACCGGATGACATTAATTTCAAAAAAAGTGGTTGTTAATGGTGCCAGTTATTTTTTCATTGTGACTGGAAAAAGTCTATATTGCAGTTCTGAATGCCCCAAATCCAAATATTTCTGAATATATGATACTTTAATTGCACAGAAGGGACCTCTGGTATTTGTAATTTTACTAAACAGTAAAAGAACAATAAATGGCAAGAGAAGAAATTTGGAGTCTATTTTCTGTCACTTTTTGGTGTTGATGATGATTCTTTAATAAGATCAATTTCTTTCTGTGGGACTTATGTTATTTATGACATGAGATGGATTGCAAATGAACTGCAAGGTGATGCAGTTCATAAAACTGTTCTCTCCAGAATCTCTAATTTATTTGCTGCAGAAGTGAGAAGAATTAATATTGTTCGCAGAGACAGAAAAGAAGTCTAATGGCCAAAGCACTAGTCTGCAGCAGAGCTGGATCTTGTAACTTCTTTTCTGTATATTTCTGTTCTGTATATGTACAGTCTCCTTTACCAAAAATTTCAGAGGTTAAACATGGGTATTTCATTTTCTTTAGGCATTTAGAACTCAATCAGAACCTTTAAGCACTATAACTACAGTCAGTGATATCTTTGAGATGATCAGCCCCAAACATTCGTTCTGATTCTGATCTTCTGCTAAAGAAGCACCCAAAATAAGTCTCTCTTAAATTTCTTTTTCTTTCAGACTTTCCAAAGTGGGAGAGACTTACAATCTCTTGGAGGTTGCTTCTTATATTTATACGTTACTATTTATCTGCCAAGTAGATACCCCAAGCAGATAAGAAAAATGGAAGATAAAATTGATCATTCAACTTCATTTTGATCCCTTGTATATATGCATTAAAATTAAATTTTATTAATACTTATATAATAAGCTTTTTGTCAGTATTGACTGATAGGTTCCCTAGACCACTATAAGTCAATATTTGTACAGAGTTTTTTCTAAATGTGCCTTAATACTAATGTAATTCAGAAAAATATTTCCCCCTCCATAGTTGATATCAATTAGGTGGGAAGTGATCTGCAGACAGCATATCTCTCCTAAAGTGGCGGTTGCTCCCTCAAAATACTTGATTGCATCTGAAGTCCCCTTTTTTTTTCTTTTTAATTCCCTTTCCTTTGTGGGGCTTGAAATTGCACCTAACACTTGGTAAATTGAGCATAACTCTCCGTGTCTTTTAAAGATGATCATTTTAGCTTTTTGACCTAAAGATCCCATCCTCCGTACTCCATATAATGTTTTTCCATATAATGTCCCTCAGTCCATTAACCTGTCTACTGTATAAACATGTCCTTAAATGAGACATCCCATAACATAGTTGGAGTAAATTTTTACGTCTGCACCTTACCTGAGTCCATGCTGAAGCACTCAGTGGTATGGTGAAACTCAACAGACTTGTCCATCACCAGTCTGCATGAGAAGATTTGTTTCTGCAGGAGTTGTCACTGACACAAGTACAATTGTTTTCCTATGTTAGAATTCTACTGCTAGCCCAGCTGAAGTCATATGAATGGTGAGGTTTCAGCTATGGGTTATCTAAATATCCTGTGTATGGGAAGTACTTTCTGTCAGGCTCACGAAGCCTTGTTTGGATTGATTTAACTTTTGTGCACAAGTGGTGAATCCTTTTTGCAGCTATTTTGACCTTGTTCTGCCATTTGGATCACCACACTGTTACAGGCTCTGATCCACCTAGTCATCATTGTCAACTTCAGTTGCAGTTGTTTGGCTACTGGAGCCTTCTGTAGTGGTGGTAAAGCCATAATTATTTCTGCAGGTTGATCGAGCAGGCATTGCATCAGTTGGCAACTGGCTTGAACCTGGGATGTTTGCATCACATGAAGACTAGGTTTCTAAGTGAATTTAGAGCTTCTGTAAAAGGTGACGGCCTTCCCTACTTGTCTGCTGTAAATAAATGCAACAGGCTCATTTTGAACGTTTTCTTAAATCACAGAATCACAGAATGGTTGAAGCTGGAAGGGACCTCTGGAGGTCATCTGGTACAACCGACCCCGGAGTTAAGTTTTAACAGTACCTTTGCAAATGTGTACGTTCTTGGTTGTAATAGAATATGTACATGGATCGCAGAAGAATGGCCAGGCTCATGTGCTCTAAGTAACGTTTTGACATTATTGTGAATCAGATATGGGCTAGGTGGATAATTGGTCTGGCCCAGCACAGCATTTCTTTTGTTTTTATGTTAAAGTTAGTTGTTGCCTCATTCTGAGCAGAGCTGGTAGTTTGAGGCTTGTTTTGGACAGTGAGAGCATAGCTTGCTATACAGTAATGCAGTAATGTTACACTAAGCTTTGCATTTTATGTTCCACAGTTTCCTTCAACTTTTTTGCTAAACTGTAATTACTAAGAAAATTTAGAAAGCTTCTCCAAAAAGGTTGATAATAAAAAGTAATGCATAGTTGAACTATTCGAGTGGTTTGAAGACCTTTTTAGACACGTTGATTAACTTACTTAAAACAAAAGTATTAGCATATGACACACAGTCTATTTTGTCCAGCTATCTTTGTGGGGGATGAAGGGAAGAAGACAGCAGAGAGGGCATTACACTCGAATATAGAAAGTGTTGAACCAGACTGCAGAAGAAAATGAAAGTGATGAAGAACAGCTTTAATGTGCTGTCCCCTGCTTTTTTTTCCTCCCAAATGGATTCCTGTGAATGGTATTAAAATCCCTGCCTTGCATAGCACTAAAGTCTGTGAACATCTGTTTGGCTTTATTTTGGCTACATCCATTTGTACCTCGTAAACACAAGATGTTGCTGTTAAAACATAAATGCTATCTATATTTTCAAGGTACATATATGTATGTTATTTATGGGAACAAAAATGTATTACTCTGTTCTTTAGCATTCTGTCATCTTGTTGTCTAATGGATTTCTGTTTTAAAGGCAAAAATGTCACGGGTTAAACAAGTAGGACTTTTAGCTGCTGGATGTCAGCCATGGAACAAGGATGTATGTGCTGCTAGTGGGGATAGATTTGCCTACTGTGCTACACTTGCTATTTACATTTATCAGGTAAGATTATTTTTATTTAACAGACTAGTTACAATTTTACGTTGTTGCCTATCCCACTTTGAACCCTTTCAGTAAATGTTTCTGCAATGCTTTTGGAAGTGTGATGGCTGCTGAGATGTCTATGTAAAGTTTAGTCTTCTGTTCAAGATACCCCTTTTCCAAATTATTTATTATTTTAGTGCAAAAGATTGATGTAAACTTTATATTTGAAGTTGTATGTGTCATGAATTATTCTTAAGAGACAGGCTCTCAATCCAGCAAATGCTTGAGATTAATGAAGAGTGGTGACAGAGAGAGAGAAATGTTCTGAGAAAGAAATGAAGCAATTCCTTGTTTTCATTTGAAGCTGTAGTGTAACAGTAGTCTTTTGAAGTAGTTTAATCCCCTGTGCAGAGCTGTGGATTCAGTTGCCCACCTTTCTTTGATTTGGAACAAGTTATGACTTTCTTCATTTCTGAACTGCTCAGCACCATGGCCTTCTGAAGTTCTCAGTTACTAAACATCAACACGTAACAAGGAAAACAGAAATGCTGTGCTGTGAAATTTTCAGACTGAGAAATACATCAGGAAATAAAGAATATGCTTGTTTTAACTTTGAGTTACACTGCTAGCAGGATTAAAATAAACAAATTTACTGTGACAGGTTTGGGCATTTGATTTTTTTTTTCTCATTGTACTAAGGGATTTAATAAATGAGGATTTCAAACTCATTTTCATATACTCTCCTTTTTAACCTCTTGCAAATTACTAAACGATTGTTACCATGCCTATAAATAAAACATTTTAGGATTGTGTTTGAGTGCAGTTATTAATGGAATATAATAGTTTGTAAGTAAAAAGGGGATAGACAATGTTAATACTGGTTGGGCCAATTGCATATTCAACAAGTTTCCTGTCCAAGTCAAATGCACAAGAATTTTAGTTGTTGAGATGTCCGGTACTTAAAATTGTTAAATCCACTGTAAATTCATCTGTAAGTCTAATACTGTTATATGAACTATTCTCCAATTCAACAGTACTTAAAGTGAGTTTACAAAATATATATATTTCTAAAATTAATTTTAATTTTTGTTTAGCTGGATCACCGATACAATGAATTCAAACTCCGGGCAATTATGTCTGAGCATAAGAAGACAATCACAGCCATATCTTGGTGTCCCCACAATCCTGACATGTTTGCAAGTGCCAGTGCAGATAGTTTAGTGATTATTTGGAATGTGACTGAACAGAAAATTGTGGCCAAGCTGGACAATACAAAAGGTATTCCAAACATGAAGATCTATTTGATCCATACAGCTTTTTCATCCAGTAGTATTTGATATAGAGTAAATTCTAAGCAGTCAGTAGGCTAGAGGTTTAACAATTACATAACACAATATTCTTGTCAGATCTGTTGCAGTTCATTTTAGAAAATAATGATAGTGTGTTTGAGTAAATTTCTCTGAAATAGCTAGTAATTGGTAAAGAAAGAGGTTATTCTTTTTTCTAAAGTACTTGACCAATTCAAGAATTTACTTGGCATTGATTTCTTGTTGAGCAGGACAAAAAACTTTTTTTCATCACTATATAAAAGGGTAAATAATTAAATTTTAAACCTGTGTGTTTTCATAATAACTTTATGGAAGTGAAAGCAAATAAAATGTAGGCTTCAACAGATTCAAGTACAAATTATCAATGAACTTGAAAAACAGTTTTTGTTTAAATACCCTAGTGCTTGTCTATCTGCATCTTCTGTCAGGACTTGAAACTGCTGATTAGGAGATTGTAGTAAAAGTTTAGGAGTCAAATCTTGTGTTTTCCAGCTTTCCCTGCCCAGTTCTGATTTACTCCCTTCAGTCAAAGCCAGTACCTGTATTTCTGTTCTTACAGTGAATGTCAGGTGTCCTTGACTCCTGCATTTGTGTTCTTGGAAAATAGGTGCCACCCAAGAACAGTCACTATCTCAGAAACTTGTAAGACATCTTGAGACCCCCTACTCTGTTCTTTCCAGACCACTTAGGATACCTCTGAAAATCTTGTACATCTTGCATATCCTGCAAAATGAATAAGTAGGAAAAAAAACCACATTGATTTGATCTATTCTAAAAAGAATATTGTAACAGATTATGCATTAATATAAAAACTGATACTTATTTTTCAATACATACCTTGTTTAAAAAACTACTTCAGCCAATGACTATGTGTGAAAGAAGTGTTATTATTATTTCAAACTTTTCAAAAGCTAGTTTACTTTTAGGATAATATGTTTAAACCTCCTGTTAATACTACTTTTACTCTTTGACACTGCCATATTAGAGTGTCTAATAACATTTTTGAATTTTCAACTTGAGGAGTTAGTCTTACTGTCATTTATTCCTTCAGAGACACACTATTAAATTATTAGGATAATGAGGGTTGGAGATGTTACAGTCAAAATCCTTAAACTGGAATGCCTACAGTTAGGTGTTAGGCAATTGAATTAAAACCATCATATATCCAGAAGGAAGCTATCAAGAGTTCCCTTTGGTTACAGACCTAGCTTTCCAGTTTTGTTACAAATATCTGCCTCTGTTATATTGATCCCTAAATTAAATTTTGTTGTGTAAGTAGACATCTTAAAGTTTTCAATACTTTACCGGCTTAATAGCAAATAGCTTACAGTAAAACATAATGGTGAATGGAACTGTGAATGAATTAAAGTATTGTTTACAGGATCAGGCTTATCCTTTTTCATATGTGTGATTATCTTTGGCACTAATGTAATCAAGTATAATATCACAAAATACAGTCCATCAAAGTAGTATTAAAATAATTTGGGAAATAATTCTACTTCCTGCCTGTGGATATGTATAGTTTGCTTTTACACAATAAGATGTTCACACAGTTGTCTAAATTTCAGTCTATTAATTTTTATGTAGAATAATTGTTTCTACAACTTTTCAAAACAATTGCTGATACTGGGTCAAGCAGTAATACACTGAATTTCATATCCTGGTTCTTATAAGATTTACCTGTCTGTTTCAGGAATACCTGCGTCACTTAGCTGGTGCTGGAATGCAGGTGATGCAGTTGCATTTGTGTCCCACAGAGGTCCGTTGTACATTTGGACAATCTCAGGACCTGACAGCGGGGTAACTGTACACAGAGAAGCACATAGTTTCTTGTCAGATATCAGTCTGTTTAGATGGCATCCAAAGAAAAAAGGAAAAGTAGTATTTGGACATACTGATGGAAGCCTATCTATTTTTCAGACAGGTAAAAACTGATACGGCGAAGTATTTATTTTTATATATATCTCTCTAATTTTTGTCTCTGTGTGTGCAATTCTGCACTTTTTTTCATTTAGGTTTTATAATTATGCACATATATAAAACTTGTTCTTAGTTCATAGTATTGCTACTCCTTCCATATCATAAAAATATGTTTTCTTATATAAAGAGCACAGACCATTTTCTTTGTATCTTCTTCCTTTTGTGACCAAGATAACATTGCAATTTTCGACAAGTACAATAAACTGGTTCTGTTAGGGAATGATAACAGCCATGATCTTCTACTGAACTATATTGCCCAGCTAGTTTGTTCTTCTGAATGGACTAACTTGAACCTTTTGCTTAGACTCTTACTTTGGTTGCATTTGTTCTGGAGCCTTCTGCTTCACGTTCTAGAGTCCCCTACATTTTTGTAGGTAGAATCTTATGTCATGCTTCATATTATCTTAATGATTCTGTTCTCTCAAAGACTATATAGGAAAATATTTGTCTCTTTATGTCTGAAATCCACCAAACGCTTTGTGCATACTTCATAAATAGTCCAGTACTCTGCTAATGAAGATGTCTTGTTAATAAGCTCCTTTGAAGCTAAAATATAGCTCTCTTTCATACATCTACAGTTTTCTGTAGTTTTCTACAGAATCAGTTTTCTACAAAGACACATAGTAGGTGGACTATTTCAATGTGTTTTCTGGCAGCTACTTTTTCCTCTAGTAAAAACTGATTTTCAACTTTGTGAGAAAATTTTTTCTTTAAACAATAAATAATGTGTTACTTTAACGTAGTATTATGCAAAATTTCTTCTTAGTTCACTCTACTAAGTTGCCACTGAAGACATCACAGATAATAGATTCCCTTGCTTCAGTAGCGCTGACTGAATTAATATTGGCAGTGGGAAAAGAAAATCAATTTTAATATGATAACCTCTAAATCTGTATCAAACTGAGACTATTCCTGAAGTTTGTATATGAAAATAGAAATAATAGGAAAAGGATTTAAAATATAAAATTATGTTCTGCAAATGCAAATATAATATTGGCTAAAGAACCTATCATCAGTGGCAGTTTTGTGTGTACCACACATATATTGCTATAAAAATTTCTATATTGAAAATTATCTGTTACTACTGAGGAAAAAGCTACTTGCATCAGCTTGAAATAGAGTTTCAATTATCGCATAAATTTTGTCTGTCTCTGTATTTAGAATAGTTTTCTTTATTATTGTAATATTATATATATTTGTTGAGATAATTTTACAATAAAAATAAATCAACCATAATTTTTTTTTCCTGTTCTTAGCTTATATAAGAATCTTGATTTCACACAAAGGAATAAGGAGCTGAAAGTTTATACACAGTTGGGTGAAAATTTTTGTCAGAACTCTTTCACTGAAAATTCTGAATTAATGTAGTGCATTTTACTTAATAAATTCTTAAGAACTGAAAAGAAAATATTGCCCTTTGGCTTTTTAAAATTAACTTTTCGAGGTTTGTTAAACTGTCTAGAATTTCACTTTCTCAAAATTATTCAAGAAAAGTAGCTTTCTGTTGCATCACATTAAGTGTTTTTTAAACCTGAATACACTTATTTTAATGAAATGGATATAAAAAACTTTGTAGTCAAATATGATTATTTTTTGTGACAAAAAATCACTGATCTGCAGAGGTCTACTTACAAATTAATTATCAGAACTAAGTAGCAAATTCTACTATGTGGGATATATTAGTACAACAAACACATGCGTTCAAGAACAACCACTAACTGAAATACTATAGAGCTGCCATTCAAGGTCCAGTCTTCCATGCAATAAGAAATTTGAATATTTTAATTCAAACTATTATATTCTTGTAATTAAGACAGTGACATTAAAGCAATCATAATGACTTTGAAAGAACACAGACTAGTATTAGTTTTCTTTTAACTTGTTTTCTTTTCGCTGTCAGAAAAAGACAAAGGTTTTGTTTAGATAAAAACACAGATGTGTTTAAGAATAGATCACAAAAATCTTGGTGAACGGATAAATTCATTAAAATATGTTTCAGAATTAGATAATATTGAAAAATAGTTTGTAGCACTGTGATAAAATTTACGTACTGTTACTGTGTTTCATAAATGACCTTTATATGTGTCTTAACATTCAGATATAATAGAAAATGTAGGCTTACCCAGGTTATCTATTTTACCAATTGCGGGTTTCTAGTTTGCAAATTATAGTCAAAAGTCTTAACTTTTCTAATTGGTAGCTTTTTAAACAATAACAGTACTTAAAAGAAGTGGTATCAGTAGGAGGAATACAGGCCCTCTATTAAAAAAAAAAAGGAAAAAAGAGGGGTAGGCGAAAGGATGCAAAGATTTGGTATTTTTCAGTAAGGAACAGAAAGCTAATTTTTTGCTTTGAAATCAAAATTCAGCCCTCATCTACCTCATATCAGAATGTGTACTGTGCCTTGCTATTGGACTGGAACTTTGTCAACAAATTAAATCAATTAAAAAAAAAAAAAAATCCTATTCCTTGCTTTAAAGGTTTCAATCCTTTTGTAGGGTAAGTAGGAACACTATCCTACAAAACACTATCTTGAGAGAACCTGAACATCCACAGGTTTCTGTTAATTGCTTGGAATTTCAGTGTGATTGGTTTGTTGCACGCTCTAGTCTGCCTATTTAGGTCTGAGTCACGGCTGCGTAATTAGTAGATGGCACAACTTTTTTTTCATGATTGTTATCTACTTCAGTTTTTCTCTTGTGTGCCTGTACTTTCTTTTAATTAGCTTCAGACTATCCATTAATTTAGCAAAACATTTAGTGTGAAGAAAAATATGCAAGGATTTAAGATTAGTACCCTATTTTTAAAGAAATACAGTGCAGTCATGTAGAGCCAAGTGTTCTGTACTAGTTTACCTTTCATTTGTTCTCAAAATAAGCATAGCTTACTTAAATGACCTGTGACTCATGTGCATGATTCACAGGGCTGATGTCTTCTTTTAATGGAAAATAAAATGTAACAGGATTTCCACGAGCTTTGCTTCCAGCCCCTTTGTGAAGCACAGGTAAAACTGAATAGCTTCTAGATATTGATAGAAATAGGCCTGGGGATGGCACTCCAATGTCTGAGGGACAGTGTGCTCTTTGCTCTGCAGCCTCAGGGGAAGTGAGGGATATTACTCCAAGTGGCAGTAAAGATACAAAGGTTATTGATGGGTTAGAAACAATAGCAAGTAATCACTTAGGAACTAAGACCATCCCCCTCCAAAGAGTGGTGGGATCAGTAGCCCAACTGCTACACCAATGCACGCAGCATGGGCAACAAACAGGAGGAATTAGAAGTCATTGTGCACCAAGAAAACTATGATATTATTGGCGTCACGGAAACATGGTGGGACAACTCACATAACTGGAGTGCTGCCATGGCTGGCTATAAACTCTTCAGGCAGGATAGGAAAGGGGGAGGAGGGGGACTCTACATTAGAGAGTGTTTTGGTTGCATTGAGTTCCACGATGGTGATGACAGGATTGAGTGTCTATGGGTAGAAATCAGTGGAATGTCCAATAAGGCAGATGTCGTAGTGGGAGTCTACTACAGACTGCCCAGCCAGGATGAAGACAGATTAGATATTCTACAAGCAGCTGGGATAAGTCTCGTGATCCCTAGCCCTCATTCTTGTGGGGAACTTCAGCTTACCTGATGTCTGCTGGAAGTATAATACAGCAGAAAGGAAGCAGTACCTAGGATGTTCCCGGAGTGTGTGGAAGACAACTTCCCAACACAACTGGTGAGTGAACCAGCTAGGGAAGGTGCCCTGCTGGACCTGTTGTTTGCAAATAGAGAAGGCCTTATGGGAGATGTGACGGTTGGTGGATGCCTGGGACACAGTGATCACAAAATGATTGAATTTTTGATCCTTGGTGAAGCAAGGAGGGAGGTCAGCAGAACTTCCACCTTGGACTTCTAGAGGGCAGACTTTGGACTGTTTGGAAGACTGGCCAGTAAAGTCCTCTGGGAGGCAGTCCTGAAGGTCAAAGGAGCCCAGGAAGGCTGGAAGTTCTTCAAGAAGGAAATTCTGGAGGCACAAGAGCAGACCATCCCCATGTGCTGAAAAATGAGCCAGTGGGGAAAAAAAAATGACTTGTTTGAGCAGACACCTTTGGGTGGATCTCATTAAAAAGAGGAAAGTCTGTGAGCTTTGGAAGAAGGGGCAGGCATCTCAGGAGGACTACAAGCATGAAGTGAGGTCTTGTAGAGAAAAAATCAGAAGGGCTAAACACAACTAGAACTTAATTTGGCCAACTCTGAAGTATAACAAAAAATGTTTCTGTAAATATATTAACAGCAAGAGAAAAGGCAAG
>NW_010332321.1:0-9617 GCF_000700745.2 Antrostomus carolinensis
TTCAGAGGTCCCTCCCAACCTCAACCATTCTATGATTCTGTGTTTTTAAATATCTTGTTTACTGCACATGACATTAGAGAGTCACATTTTAATGTCATATTCAAAGAGGTATATATGTCAGTGTGCACTGAGGGAATTGCTGTGTGGTAGCCCTGCAAACATACTAGTGGGGTGGTGGGAAGCCTGCCTGCGACGCTGTGAGAGGAGGCATTTGCCAATGGCAGCTACTCCATTAAAGACAGCAGTAAAGTAAAATTCTGTAAAAATCAGGTGTACCCGAGCAGCAAGTTCTTTTGGAGATCCAGCTGGAAGAAATTGCACTTGTTCCATTAAAATGTAATGAGAATCACTTAACAACATAAAATCAGTGCATGCATTTGATGAACTCTATATATTTGCATATATTTGATGAACAAGAAGAAATCGTATGAATACCTGGCACTAAGAGTAAAAATTCTCAGCATATTTGACTCTTCTAAATGTCTGCTTACAGATGTGAAAACAATTTTGTTTACTGCATAACTATCAGGGTTATAATGTCTTAAAATAAGCCTCCTGAGATCTTAATCTGGTTTTATAGGTCTTTCCTTACTGATGTAAGTGTTCTCAGGAAATTGTCTGGGCTTTGGCATCTCGTTAGAAAGAGAATTGTATTGACTGAAACAGACTGTAAATAAACCTGTGTACGAGCAGTTTGTTTCTTGCCACAGTCCATACCCTGATACTGCATTCATGTACAGACTTGTTAGGGCCTTGTTCTTCAGAGGTGCTGAATTCCTGCTCAAGTCAGAAATGTTTCTGGATGCAGCAACCTTTTAAAAATTAAAAATCAGGTCAAATGTAGTGCTCTGTTTTGCTGGTTCCACTTCAGCATCTCAAGAACACTGCATTGGTACGATGTGGACAACGTGAACCTGATGCCTACTTCTCTGCTCTCTATTGTGTTGGAACAAGTTGCTACTCGTTACTATCATTATATTGATTATACTTAATAGGATAGGGAATTGCCATGGAAACTGCCGGTCCATTTCTTCTCCTTCTGCATCCTGGCATTTCCAAGTAGATTAGAAATGTAGTCTGAGCTAGCAGTCTCCCATAGTCGCCCATCTGTCATCAACTGTGTGCATGGACTGATTCTTGAGGCGTTCATAGAAGGAAAAGCAAGGCAAGGAGAGTGAGAAAAAAGGTCTCTTTCTCCTCAGGGAAATGCCTGGTGCTCTGAAAACAAAGAAAGTTGAAATCATTGGGCTAGATGAGCTTTTTTTTATTAAGGGCTGCCTGTGAGTTTACATGTTTGTGGCTTTGCCAGTGTGTACTATAGAGCTGCCATTGTTTCTCTCTCTCTCTTTTTTATTTTTTTTCTTTCTGAACTAGCTATATGGCCATATATAAGTGACATGGACATTAGCTATACTTTCTGTGGACTTTTTCTTATTGGCTGATGCAGGACTATCTGCTAAGGCAGGAATTCTGGGGAATTACAGACCTTTCTGAATATAAGCAAATGACACTGAAACTATTAGCACATGGAATAGACTAGGAAGCTCCCATATGCCCTGAGGTTTAATAAAAGAAAAATTGTATTTGTATGATGCAAGGCCTGAACCAGAGGACAACTTCAGCGGTCAGGCTAGTCTAATGCCAGGAAAAGCTATTTGCTTTCTGGAATAGCTCATAAAATGGTAGGAAATAGGGATGGAAGCAGCTTCAGGTAGAGTCTCAAATATCAAGGCAAGATCAGCCAGACTTGGAACTGCCTCAGAGAGCTACCTTCTCATGCCTTGCTACCCCTGATGTGGGGAGAGCTTTCTCCAAAGGCTGAGCAGGACATCTGACGTTGCACATCACTTAAAACGCTTCCTTCCTGCCTTACTCTCTATTGCCACAGAGAATTGTTTTTCCCTTTCTCCTCACAGTATTTGCTTTCAAGTCCAACAGGTCTTTGCATCAAAGATGTTACTCCAGGGCAGTCCTGTCCATGTTGGTTTGCCCTCTGCAGAGAACAGTTGCCAGAAGGGTCTCTGCAGAAAGCCTGAACATGGTCCTGAACAAGCTTTAGACAAGAACTTTGTTCAGACTTGCTTACTGCTTTTAAGCCATCAGTGCTGTCAGAGCACAACCAGAGCCAGAGGGACATCAAAAATTGTCTGCTCAGGACAGTCTGTAGGCAAGCGCACACACACACACACACACACACACACACACACACACACACACACACACACACACACACTGTAGTTCCTCTACCAAACCACATTTTTGCTGGCTTTTGGCTTCTTTGCATAAAAATTGTAAAGCGACTTTCACCGGTCAGGGAAATGGGGAGAGAGCACACAGAGACAAGTGGTGGCTTATTCTCTCAGGTTATCATAAAATGGTACTTTTCAATATTTTCACTGTGACAAAGGTATCAGGATATCTAAACCAGGTGGCAAAAACTTAACATTTAACTCAGTCCCAGCCAGACAAGCTTGCAGCACACATATTGTTTCCTACTGTCAAAATGTGATTGGATGCCTTATTTTTTTTGTGGGAAAGGGATGAGTGTGCATCTTGAATAGACTAATTTAACTTCATAAATAAACCTACAAAACTGCCCACATAGCTAATCAATTTGAAAATTGTTCTCTTTTTAACAACTCTTCCTCTTAAGGTCTAACATTTTTTAATTCTAAAAATCCATCTTTACAATAAATATGAGCTGTGTGGTTGTGTAATTTTGGTTTTCCACAAATAGGTTTTCAGAACTTATAAAATGGCAGTGTGTATGAACTCTCCTTTTGCAATATTTGATTAACAATATTCCCAGAGCTATGTTGCCATCAGAGAAGGAAAAATGCTTTTTATGCATGGGAATAATAGGCTTCCCAATGCCAGACTTTCCAAAGGGGGCAATGGGGGGGAGTTGAGAATTTGACCTTTCTTCACACAGACCTCCAGGTGGATGTAAAGGCCATGGATGGTGGCCAACAAGGCACCACAGCTTGGCACAGCACCAGCAGCTCCGGGACGCCTGCCTGGCCAGCCTCCCAGCTAGGACAGTTACACACAGACTGGCCACGAGCCAGGAGCACAAGAGCAGCCTTCGCCTGCATGTGGTGAGCTGGGAACTAAATAGCAAGCACAGTGCTCCAAGGTGGGCAAAGACTTTCATCCATATGCTCTCCTCCATGAACCAGTGCAGCACTTGCTTTGACCAATGCTACTGGATTCAATGCATTGATCCTTCTTATTTATTTCTTATTTATAGAGGGAGAGAATGCTAAATAAAAGTTCAGATGCTACACCATCAATCACAGAATCACAGAATGGTCAGGGTCAGAAGGGACCTCTGAAGATCATCTAGTCCAACCCCCCTGCTAGAGCAGGATCACCTACAGTAGGTCACACAGGAACATGTCCAGGTGGGTTTTTAATGTCTCCAGAGATGGAGACTCCACAACCTCTCTGGGCACCCTGTTCCAGTGCTTTGTTACCCTCACACTAAAGAAGCATTTCCTTATGTTTAGGTTGAAAGCTGTTTCATTGCCACCTGCCCTGTGTTGCTTTTCTTCACCCCCTATTCTCATCCCTGCACCAGCAAAGCCAGGCAGGGATGTGGGAAAGGGTTCAGTCCACCAGTGGTGAGGGGCAAGAAGAGGAGATGGAGGAGATGGTGTGTTTATATGTGTGAGGCTGCAGTTTGGTAATACATTTAAGACTAGAAAAGTTAGGGTTCCTAGTACTGGATCAAAACCTCTCCAGCCCCCAATATCACACCAATAAACTCTGACAGCTCCCACCTATACAAAAAACATTGGTGGGTCCAGATTTTATCAGCTGGCTTTATATCACTGTTTTATCTTCACATCAAATGAGGTACTGCTTGCTCACCCGCAGCTCATGTGAAAGTTTCAGTCTGACAGAAACCATGGCTACGGGCTTGGGTAAAAATGTCAGGAACGTGATTGTTTGATCTCATTTGTCCTGTTTGGACAGGTAGTACTCAAGTCTGGTACTAATTATCATGAAACCACAGCCTTGAGAGAAGGCACAGTCAGCGACTGGAAAGCAAGAGAACATGAGAATAAAAAGAGAAAATGGGTGAATCAAAGGAGGAGGGTGTGAATGTAAATCTCCAAGGAATAAGTAAAAGCAGAGCAATAATAAACTCCAGACAAAATTATTTGGGGATAAGTGGCCAAAACAGGCATAGTGAGGGGGAAGGATAAGGCCTGATATTTTGAAGAACCCTTAATCCAAAGCACTTCCTAGTCATTGCTGAATTAAAAAGAGGCAGCGTAGGAGATGGGTAAACACTCCTCCTCCCATTTTACAGGTGGGGAGGTGACGATGGTCATATGTAGGTGGTGGGTTTGTCTGGCATCTTGCAGGAAACTTTGGCAGACCCCAGGCAGCTCTCTCAAGCCCTAGCAGCGGATGGTCTCCCCTCTCCAGCCAGGAGATGAGGAAACATGGGGAGCACTCTCCCCTTCCTGAAGGGAAGGCATCAGGCTTGCTGGGGTGGCTGGAGGGGCATGGCCAGGGCTGAAGAGTTAGAGGAACCAAAGAGTTAGCGTTTCCCTCTCCCTCGTGAGCACAACTTCTGGCAAGTCTTCCCAGCAAGGTTCTATTATCAGCTAGGAAAGACAAACTCCGTGTCAAAGGGAAAACAGCCTCACGAGTAAACGAGCAGTGTGCTTTTCAAGCCATGATAACCTAATCCAAAATGTGATCTGGTAGTGGGTTTTTGTCTTTCTTCATGTGGTCTGCTCCTGAGGACTTCCTATGGCAGAATCAGAAACAGCAGTGAAAATAAGCTCCTCAATCTCCACCACAGTGTTCCCTTAAAGGACTTGGCCCCACAGTAACAGTAGGCTTAAGTGCACATGAAACTACTTTTCATTTTAATGCTTCTCTGTCTCAGTGCTTGCTGTCTGCGAACTTTGTAGGCAGGGCTCAGAAACTGAGATCCCAGAATGGCACAGGCCAAGGGGAAAAAGAACAGCTGAGCACACCATTAAAATAAAAATAGAAATGGTAGCTACACTGAGAGGGACAAGGCTCTGCAACCACAAAGTCCAGCTCAGCATTGCCCTCAGACCAGAAAATCAGGAGTGGGAGGGAGGGACTATAGCCATTCTTCCTATATGGCTTCACCCACATCCTGCTGGGGATGGATTCTTCAACAACATGGATGTGGCTAAAAAGGAGCCAGAACAGTAAATATTGATGTGGGCAGAGCTCATAAAGCCCTACTCATTTTTGTTTTCTTGAAGTATTATGTAGCAGCAATAGTAAGTGGATCTCTCTTCTCTTTTAGCTGCCCTCAGGGAAATGTGAGGGTTTTCTGATTTTTTTTTTTAATTGTGTGAAGCCAAAACCAGAAAGGTGCATTTAATAGTCTGAAATCCAACACACTTGAAACTATTCCATAGTATTTCTGGGCTGGGATGTTCTTAGAAGAGCACCTCTGGATACAACAAAGTTGTTCATGGAGTTAATCTGGGATTTGCCTTTCCCCCCTTAATCTTGCCGTTATTGGGGAGATTTTCGCAGAATTGCATCATCTATTCTGACAGAAGTAAAGTCATTTCTTTCTGCTTCTTTTATGTAACAGCCAGGACATTTAGCTATTTGATTGTTATTAATTTCCTTGGGAATTAGGCACCTAAGCATTTTGGGGATTTGAGCTAAACCTCCGTGAAGAGATCTCCTTTTTGCATTTATAACATTTCTGGTCAGTCTATCCACAGCTGAGTGCCATAATCTGCCTTAAAGCTTACTGTTCTCAGCCATAAATCCCATATTCCTTTACTGAGTTTGCAAGGACAAAATCTACCCTCAGCATTAGAGCTGTGAGCTGTACAGCTTGGTAAGAAATGGTGCATGGGTAGCAGATCCTTCCTCTGCTCCCGTCCAGGTCGTGGGGTGAAGAGCTGCTCTGTGTACTGGCAGCTCAGGGAGGATGAAATGGGGATATACGGGGATATTCATCAGAGGATGAAATTTGCTCAGATGTAAGTTAGGTCAAACAGAAGGCTAAAAAAAGTAAAGCCCAAAGCAAACAAAATGCAGCTGGACACAATTACTAGCATGAGCTCTGTCCATTCTCTGGCCACTTTGGGTTCTTACACCACAAGTAGTCGTTAATGGAGCTTTTCGGCAACAGAAGAAAAATGGCACTTCAGTGCTATCTTGGCTGGTTTTGAAGCCTGTGCTCTCTTCCGCTGTTTTTGCAGAACAGATTTGGGAAGACAGTTCAGCTTTGACAGTGTGTCTTTTTTGAAGGGCTCTGCTGACCTTTCCTGAGAGCTAACAAGACAGAAGTGAGCTGCCTGCATCATTTCCCCCTCACTCCTTGACAGCTCCATATAAATAATAATACTTAGAACTGGCAGCTGACATTTATATTGTCTAAACAAAATGACCTCAAAGGAGAGAGGCCCCCTGATGTGTGAAGTTTGTAAAATTATAGTGAACTTGTGTGTTCTGCAAAGTAAAATATAAAAATAGGTGGGACTCGGTGAAGCTCAAGTGAAGTTTGACAGTTTTACTACGTATGTGTGTTTCATCACAACCCAAACTGCTCCTTTCTGTCTTTAGCAGCTAGATTAGTTTCCTCACTAGCATTTCTATTGCAGCCAGCAGCCAGGAAAACCAAGGCATGCAGAAGCAGGCTCTGAATTTGCTCTGTCTCCTGGCTGCTGAGTTTTACTGACAGCCTCTGAAACCCAACCTCAACCATGGACTTTACCTGCTCATTCATTTCTCATGCTGCTAAAGTCTTCCACCCAGTCCTGTTTAAGATCTTTATCAATGATCTGGATGGGAGCACGTGCACTCTCAGTCAGTTTGCAGATGACACCAAGCTGGGCGCTGTTGATCTGCTTGAGGGTAGGGAGGCTCTGCAGAGGGATCTGGACAGACTAGATCAATGGGCCAGAACCAATTGCATGAGTTTCAATAAGGCCAAATGCTGGGTTCCGCATTTTTGCCACAACAAGCCCTGGCAGCCCTACAGGCTTGGGGAGGAGTGGCTGGAGAACTGCTCTGCAGAGAGGGACCTGGGGTGTTCCTTGAGAGCCAGCTGAACATGAGACAGCAGAGTGCCCAGGTGGCCAAGAAGGCCAATAGCATCCTGGCCTGTATCAGCAGTAGTGTGGCCAGTGGGACCACAAAAGTTCTCTTACCCCTGTACTGGGCACTGGTGAGGCTGCACCTCATGTACTGTGTTAAGTTTTGGGGCCCTCACTACAAGAAGGACATTGAGGTGCTTGAGTATGTCCAGAGAAGGGCAACGAAGCTGGTGAAAGGTCTAGAGCACAAGTCTTATGAGGAGTGGCTGAGAGAACTGGGGTTGTTTAGCCTGGAGAAAAGGAGGCTGAGAGGAGACCTTATCACTCTCTACAACTACCTGAAAGGAGGGTGTTGAGAGGTGGGGGTCAGTCTGTTCAATGAAGTAACAAGTGATAGAACAAGAGGAAATGGCCTCAAGTTGTGCCAAGGGAAGTTTAGATTGGATATCAAAAAGAATTTATTTACTGAAAGGGTTATCAGGCATTGCCAGGGCAGCAGTGGAGTCCCCATCCCTGGAGGTATTTAAGAGTTGTCTAGATATAGTGCTTAGGGACATGGTTTAGTCAGGGACTTTGGCCAGTGTTAGGTTAATGATTGGACTTGATGATCTTTAAAGGTCTTTTCCAATCTAGGCAATTCTGTGATTCTTTGATTCTTTCAAATGCTGGTCATATGCTGGATACTCCCATCAAACCATTGCCAAATTTAAAGCAGTGCTAAGGCAATATTTGAAGACACTAGCAGGTATCAGAGTACATGATGGCCTGGATTTCTAGAGGATACCAGCTAATGCACTTGCAATTGTGTTGCCTACATGAGGAAAAACTCTGGTCTCTTTCTGCACCTGGAATCTTCCTAGCACTTACATTTCAGCTTTCTTAGGGCTATCATCTTTGTGTGCCCCACTGAGGGACATGATCACCTGTCAGCAGCTGTCCTAGACTTCTACACAAGTTGCTTCAAATAGGTATCACCAAGTATTTACTACTTGCAACTGGGTATGATGGTTGGAGAAGAGCTCTCCTGAATGCTGGGGAGCTCTTCGATTCCAACATGCACAAGCATTTCTGGGTGCTCCTACTCTGCTGTGATTTCCATTATATATTGTGAAGATAAAAGTTACCAAGCCCTAACCTCTGAACGTGCTCATACTGCCTTGAGCAGTGTGTTTTTACCTGGGGTTTGTAGACTACTTCTAAAAGATATGTAAGAAAGAAGGCAAGCCTATCGTCACTATTCAGTGGTAGGTTAGATGCTTAAAAAAACTAAAGTTAAGAGTCAGCAAGTCAAAAAAGGTTTCAACACACTGTCCTAGGATATCTTATTTTGTGTCTGAAATGTGCAAGTTAAAAATCAGTATCAAACTATCAGGTCCATTGCCAGCCCTTAAGTAGGTATAACAAAGATTTCTGTTCTTAAGGCTTACTGTTGCTATTGCAAGTCATGAAAGTAATAGGCATGAAAGACCCCAGCAGAAATTTTTAGTAACATACTGAGGATGATACAGTTTATAACCTTTCTCCCTCCCTTGATTTTGATCTTTTACCTTTCTCCACATCTCTGGTCCTTGTCCATCTAAATGGGAAACCTGGTTAGATTCTACAAAATGCATTGGGGATCTTCTTTTCATGTGTAACTTTCTTTTATTGAATCAATATGTACAAATAAAATCTGTAAGAAACAGATTCTTGTAAAAAACTGTGTAGCCTTCTGCCATGCAGCGGGCTCACTGGCCCATTCAGCCCACTCAGCCTCCCCGAGCGACTTCATAAGCCTCAGGAAGAAAGACACACCACCAACAAGAAGGTGGCAGATCCCTGAGTTAATCCCTTGCTGGGCACAGAGGAACCAAGGGTCTCTGAACACATGGCCACAATTGTCCATATCATGGTGTTTCCAGAGCACAATTTTGGGGCATCAATGCAATATGCATGAAACACAAGCATTTGTGCTGACTGAATATTTTGCTTGGGACTGGCTTTTTGAGTAACTGTTGCTAATACTTTTGCTAATGGTGCTAGTTTGTTGCTTCAGTGATTTAAAGGAACTGTCAAATCAGCAAATCTGGCTTCCTGTAAAACAGGCCAATACACTTCATCCAGCTATTCCTTTACTGAGTGGAATAATTCATTTCTGACCCAAAAGTGACACGTTTAGCTAAGTTTTCTGGAAAGAAACTGAAGGTAACAGTGATGGAGGATCTGTCATAACATTCAGTATGTTCTGGATTGCTGCATTTATATATATATATACCTGTATTGGGTTTGCGTAGCCAGGTTTTGGCAGCAGGGGGGCATGGGGGTGACTTCCGTGAGAAGCTGCCAGAAGCTTCCCCCATGGAGCAGATCATCCTGTGTGCAATCACACAGCAGCTACAGGATGGACCAGTTAAGAAAAAAAGGGGAAGAGAGAAAAAAAAAAGCTGCACACTTTGCAGCTTGAGAGAGAGGAGTGAGAAGATGTGAGAGAAACAACTCTGCAGACACCAAGGTCAGTGAAGAAGGAGGAGGTGTTCCAGGCACCAGAGCACAGATTCCCCTGTAACTTGTGGTGAAGAC
>NW_010332322.1:0-6630 GCF_000700745.2 Antrostomus carolinensis
TAATATAATATAATATAATATAACCATTCTGAGAACAGTGGTGGTAAAAATTCCCCAGACCCTGCCCAGTAACACAATAGCTACATATTTACTAAAATGTGACTTCTAAATTATAGAGCATGCAGGTCACTGACTGGAGGTGAGACAAGGTGGTTTATCCCCCGTTGCACTTATTTCTGGAAATTAAGCATTTTAACTTTTTAAAATTATTATTTATTTATTTTACCTTAGAAAGTTCAGGAATGTAGCGGTCATTAGAGAGCTCTTGGCCCAAGACTCAGATGTCCCTCAAGAGCTAGTTCATCTACCAAAGCGAAGGCCAAAGTATTGAAACTTCAGCATATGTATCTTGTGTACTCTCATAAGGTATTTAAGCTAAAGAACAAAATCATAATGGGACTTTTTCATTCTCCAGTAATCACAATAAAAAATAGGTTAAAACACCCCCAGTATTTACTGCCAAAGAAAACATTAGAAAACAATTATTTTTCCCTGCAGTTGTACCATGCAATAATCACAGAACCACAGAAAAGCCCAGGTTGGAAGGGGCCTCCAAAGAGCATCTGGTCCAACCTTTGGTGGGAAAGGGAGCCTAGATGAGATTACCCTGTCCAATCACACCTTGAAAACCTCCAGTGATGAGGACTCTACCGCATTCACAGGGAGGTTGTTCCAATGATTGTTAGCTCTCACTGCACAAAATTTCTTGCTTATATCTCAAGATCAGAACACACCCATATAATTTAAAATATGTTTATTCTTCAATTTATTTCCATTTATACATAATTCTATATAGCTCATATAATATTTTTAAATTCAGCTTAAGCTTCCCCTAACTGAGACTATGCCAAAAGAACTGACCTTTCAGAATATACTAAATCCCAGAGGAAAAAAAAAACAGTGACAGAATACATCCAGTGTCATGCAGAAATATTACACCATCATACAGAAGTTACCATCCAGAGCTCACAAAATGTTTTATAAAGATAGGAGGTCTTGCATTCTGCAGAACACACAGTCACACAAAAAATAAGTTACAAAAACTAGGACTTTTGTTTCATATTTCCTGACTGGCCCAGAAGATTTTTTGTTTCAAAGGAAAAGATAAAGTAGAATATCAGAAAAAAAAACCTAGCGTCATTTTGAACAGTAGCTTGGAAAAATCTAAACAGTGTGGGATGATGCACTGACTGTAATGGGAAAAAAAAAAAGTTGGCATAAATTTGGTCTCATAAATTCCATTTTTATACCATTTTAGGAACATGGAAAATGCTGCCTCCATATCACTGTGTGATTAATTTCCATAAGCGTTCTGCTTGTGACAGGTTTTGAGGTTAGATGAAAAGAAGAGATAACCAGTAGTGTTCTGGTAAGTTTGCAAAGGACAATTACAGAATGCTTTGCCTAGAGCAGTGCCCTCCCTAACCATCAGGACTCAGTCTGCAGCCAAGTAAATACCATTTTTGCCATTTCAAGTCAAAGGCTGAAGGATTTGCACTGGTTTGGCAGGGCAGGGTCTCAGCACTTGTCTGGGTTATTTTGGCCTAAGCTGATTTTGCCGTATTTTAGCGGTGATAGCAATTATCTAGTGGACAGGTTGGGTTTAGGTTGGCTTTAGTTTATTGTGACAACATGTAGTTATTTTTTTGTTGTTGTTGACTGTGTTGTTGACTGAGGAGGAGCCAAGCCTGGTCAAGCCTGGGAAGCAAAAAAAGTAGTAGTATTGCAACTGAGCTAACAGAAATGCTTTGTGGGATGTTGGTTAGCATGTCAATAAATGCTTAACTGCACATGTAGGGTGTGTTCCACTTCACCTCTAAGACCTGGAGTGTAACAACTCTTCAGCTTATACAGCAGAGTAATTTTATTATATTTTTTCTAGGAATGCAACAGTTAACAGAGAAGGTGCTGCCCGAGCACTCACACACCATCCACAGAGTCACACACCCACCACCCGAGATTTAGCTGCTGGGACCAGAGTCCCTTCGCAGCAGGTGACTCCAGTGAGCTGGTGGGTGCCCCTCTCGACTCCTCACTCACACACACTCACTCTCAGGCGCTTCCTCTTCCTTCAGGGTCAACACCAGGTTTCCTGTGGCAGAGTCTCAACGGCTGTAGCCTCCTTATCTTCTGGTTTGCGCTCCTTTTGCACCTGCACGCTGGTGGAACATGGGGAACTGAAGAGTCTTAGACTTAGGATAAACACTACTTAGCAACAACTAAAACATCACTGTGTTACCAACATTATTTTCCTGCTAAATCCAAAACACAGTGCTGTACCAGCTACTAGGAAGAAAATTAACCCTATCCCAGCTGAAAGCATATCTAGGTGAAAGCTCACAGCTTGCAGCCTAAGGCTTCAGCAAATGTAGCTACTCATGCTAAGTAACACTAAACAACACACCAAATCACACAACAGTATGCTGTAACCTCTGCATCCTAATGAGAAATGACTGAATGATTGACTCTGAGCGATTAATTCTATTTAAAACTTCCTTATTTGAGCTAAATGACTGGTATTTCTTAACAGCAACTACAGATGTTTTACGGTCCATATAAAAATTGCCCATATTCTAGGTAGAGAAGTGACATTATGGTTAACATAGTGACAAAAAGAATGAACTTTGATTCTCAATTCTGTATCAGGCATGTCCTACAGGGCCTTGCACAAACCACCCTGCTCATCTGGGTGCTCCGGAGTCCTATAAAGTGAATTTAATAAATAATTCCTTACTTGACAGGCCTGCATGCACAGGGTACAATGAGGGAATATAAATACATAGCCTATGGACTTCAAAAGTTATTTTCTCAGCATGAACTTCCAGAACCTGCTTTCCTTCAAAGTCATAAAAATGCACTATAAACCAGGGTGAAAAATCTTCATTGGGGCAATATTTTCTAGCAAAAACTCCTCTTGCAATATGTAAATGCTTGAGGCTATGTATGAAGGCATGTGATACCTGTAGTCTTGAGCAATTCTTCTACTCACAGAAGCGCATTTTCACCTAGCCCTGAACCATGAAATACCCACTCAGAATATAATTACTGCAGCTTAACAAGTGATCCTGTGCCAGGTGAGCAACGGTAACTGTCTTGAATTATATCTGGGATAATTTGATTTTACTGGAACATGCGTCTGATGCTTTTTTCTGTCTTGAGGTGTGGGGGTTTTTTGTTTGTGGTTTTTCTTTGGTAGGCACCTCATTAACTTGGAGCAGCTCCTTCTCTGTAAATAGGTTTAGTAATATATTAGTAGCAGCAGTGCTATTGCTTTTGGTATTGATATAAAGCCAACCATTGTAGCAGAAATTTTGTGTTAATATTTTATTCAGTGTCCTAAAGCTGCATGAAATTTCACTGCAAGATGAGTAGGTCTGTGTTCAGGAATGGTAAGGGTTAAAAAATCTGCCTGGACACTCCGAGTGCTTGTCAAGACAAGCTGAAAAGAAGCAGAGGTCTGTGGATCAAGGTTATTTGCTTTGCATTCTTTCAGTTATCTCTTTCTACCCAGCTGGATACAGTTTTAAGACACTGTCCTAAATTTTGCACTGTTTTGGTAGTAAAAACTGCAAGAAGGGTGAAAAATACTATTTCCCATTAATTTGCACATTAAGGAAAATTATTTAAGGGCAAACAAGAAGACATTTCCAGAGACTGGAACATCATGAAAAAAAAAGCTGTTTCTTGCAAGGAATTTTATAAAAGCACTAATGTAGAAAAAAACCCCACCTTGTTAGTTACTGGAATGCTGCTGAACTTGCTTCTCTGAAAAAAAACCAAACCAAACTAAACCAAAAAACATAGTTTCTTTGCTCAAGCAATCCTCATCTTTTAACTTCCTATTCTGCTTGAGCTGCAGTCTAAAGCCTTAATAATTGTAACCTTTAAAATGGATTTAATCCCTCTCCAGTCCTTTCTCCAGCGTAGCCTTTTCTGTAGCCTCACCTCATGTCACAGGCTGTAGTCTTGGGTTCTTGTTCTGTAAAGAAAAGAGCGTTGTGCCAGCCAGGATTTACTTGCCCCCCTTATGCTACAATCCCATGCTCCAACTCTTTCTTAAACTTTATTTACTATTTCTTAATGCTCTCGTTTACTTGCTTAAGTCAAATAAAGCCATGTTGACTTTGAATGAGTCACTGACAAATTACAAATAATTTAAAAGCTGTTTTCTGAGCTTCTTAATATATTTGAGTTGGAATAGTAAGCACATGCTGCAGATAGTAAGTGGGTAAGAGCTGCAAATGGTATACAATATTATCAGACCCCAAACTAGACAGATCTTTGTCTTTAAAAAACAAAACAAAACAGATTTTATAATAAAAATCAAATAATTCAAAAATCCATATTGTTTACTTGCACTTGGGCCATCTCTTCTGAGCAGTGAGAAAGATTTTGGTGAGAATGCAGTTCTTCCACTGCATTATTTTTTCCTTTTTAATTAAATGGTTCTCTGTGTCTCCAAGGAGAAACTCACTGTATTTCTCTAGTGACTGTGGGGGTGTTTCAGTTTCAGTTTCACGTGTTTCTAAGAAACGAATTCTTGCTTTCTGAAATCTCTTATCATTGATTGCTAAATATATCAGCTTTCCTCTTTGGGATCTTAAAAAGCATTAAGAGTCCAACAGGGTTTTTTTTTTTCATTCATTCTTTGCCACTTCTAGTTGCCCTGACACCACTTTTGAGCCCTGCCATCAAAATACCCTGGTGAAATCTTCCTCAATTATTCAAAATGAAATCTAGATCATTTGTTTTCAATTTGCTTGAATAAAAAACAAATTCATATATTCTTTATCCTCTTAGTTTAAAAAAAAAAAAAAGCAGCAAAAAATCAAAGTATTTTACCGTGACATATATCTCAACCAGGCTTCTCTGCTAAATTAATTTTAGCGATTAATTTGCAACTGATATTTCCCTTTCTTAACACATTGTCACACAAACCAACAGTTTAAAGTCAAATGTGTCGGAGCAAAGCTTGTAGGGGGGGTATGAATGGACAGGGCTGACCTCCAGTTGGACCAGTCGTGATGTAAATATGAAAGTCTTTTGATGGCTTCTTGCAGCCAAACAGAGAATCATAGAATCATAGAATGGTTAGGATTGGAAGGGACCTTAAAGATCATCCAGTTGAGTCATTCACATCAGAGTCATTCACATCAGCTTCAACATGGACACTGGGAGTTTGGCCCAGACCACACAAGATTTTAAAGCTTCACGCAAGCAACATCCAGTGAAACGACCTGGATCTGTGTGATACAAACCATAACACAGCTATAAATAATAAAAGGTGGATATTTATTAGGAAAAACTTCTTCACTGAGAGGGTAGTGAGGCACTCAAACAGGCTGCCCAGGGAGGTGGTGGAGTCACCTTCCCTGGTGGTATTTAAAAGACGGGTAGATGAGGTGCTGAGGGACATGGGTTAGAGGTGGAATTGGTGGTGTTGGGTCTATGGTTGGACTCGATGAGCTTAAAGGTCTTTTCCAATCACTATGATTCTACAACATTTTCCTCCTGGCTGGTCTAGGGCAGATACCGAGAGCGCAAACAGCTGTCAGCAGCAACATGGACAAGGAAGAGCTTGAGTAAATGTCTTCTGTCCCAGCTTGTGCGCCGAGTTCCAGCAGATGCCTTCTCCTTCCCTCCTCCCATTACCAGCTGCTCTGCGTAAGGCTCGTGGCAGCCTGCCCAAGGCCACCAAAACCAGATGCCTCCAGATCCTGGAGCAGAGCCAGAGTCATCTGCTCTGAAGCTCGGTGCTCCCCACACTCCTGATGCTCCTCAGGTCAGCAGCAGTCAAGGTTGGTGCACAGTCCCCACCACCTCTCTTTGTGCCTGTTAACCCTTTGTCACCTGGCCAAGTTTGTAGTATATTTGTGGCAACAGGGTAGATAAGGTAGTGGTGGTGGAATCGACTAGTTTTGTGGAGACAGAAGTGCTGTAAACAGGCCAAAAGATGAGCTAAGCACGGGCGAAAGAAAAGTTCAACTGAAGGGCACAGCGACAAGTTTCCACAACCACCAGAGGACTCTGGAAGACCAACAAGATGACCAGTAACCATGTGGAAAGGACATTAAAATGTATTAATGAGTTCTTGGAAATGTGATGAATATGTTAATAATCTCTTGGGAAATAAATTGCCACGCGACACCGCGGTCAGTGACGTCATGCGGGCGCTGCTGTCACAGACACACGGCGCGGTCTGAACCGCGGCCACGGGCACCTGCGGCGCCGCGGGGTGAACCGAGCGAGGTCAGGGGCTAAAAATTAATTAATGAATTAATGGATTGACAATAAAAATGGATTAATGGCTTAAAAAATAAAAGTGAATTAATTGCTTAAAAATAAAAATGAATGAATGAATGAATGAAAAACAAAGGTGAATTAATTAAAGACAAAAATGAATGAATGAATTAAAATTAAAAATTGATTGATTAAAATTAAAAATGAATGAATCAATTAAAGATAAAAATGAATGAATTAATTAAAATTAAAATGAATGAATGAAAAATAAAAATGAATGAATTAATAAAAATAAAAATAAATGAATGAATTAAAAATAAAAATGAATTAACTGATTAAAATTAAAAATGAATCAACAGCTGGCGGCCTCAGCTCCGCTGCCATCGGACA
>NW_010332322.1:6658-6861 GCF_000700745.2 Antrostomus carolinensis
GAAACCGAGTGGACACGGCCCCCACCCTTCGCAGGGGCCGCCGCCATCACGCAGCGCCACGGCTACGTCAGAGCTCTATGGCGTCACGCCTGCTGCGACCCCGCGCGCAGAGCAACCTCCTACCGCCAGGTGGCGCGCTGCTCCCCGCCGGCGGGCGCGCGCCCTCACGCACGCGCCCACAGCTCGCTGCGCTTCCCCTGCCC
>NW_010332323.1:0-1871 GCF_000700745.2 Antrostomus carolinensis
TCACCAGCAGCGCAGTACGGCTGCGTAGCGCAGGAGTGAGCCAGGATGCATGTCTAGGAACCTTGTCTTGTCAGAGCTGTAAGACACCTGAGTGTCCTCTTAGGTGTAGGACAGCCAAGCGACTGGAGTTCCAGAAGAGGAGGGGAGGGGAGAAGGAGTAAGAAGCATCTGAACTGGCAATTTCTCCTGGCAGCACCGAGAGCTGCGGTGAGTCCTGGGTCCTCGGGGCCTTGGTGCCCGTCTTGTGCGTCCCGGTCCCTCCCTGCCTCTCCCCTGGCCGGCTCTTTCTCGCACTGTTGCAAATTTTTGTTTTGTTTTGTTCCCCTGTGCCCCCTTTCTCCATCTTGTTCTGAGCGGCTCCCTGTCCCCATCTTTTAGTTTTTCCCCCTCTCTGCCCTGTAGCCCATGCCTACTTTTTCCTTCTCCATCTCTTTCTCTCCAGCTCCTGGCCGCTGTTTTTGCAGTCCTCCCTCTGTCTTGTAGCCTGTCTCTGTTTTTGCTGTGGCTAGTTCTCTCTGTCCTGCTCTCTGTCCCTGTCGCTCAAGGTCTTCCTTCTCGGCTCTGTAGCACATTGCAAGTCTGTTTCTTTTTCTGTCTCCCTTTATCCTGCTCCTTGCCCCTCATTTTGAATTTCTCCCTTTCTGTCCTGTTGCTTCTCAGGATTTTTTTTCCTTTCTCTGTCTCGCTCTCTCTTGTTCCCTGTCCCTGTTTTTCAAAGTCTTCCCTCTCTGCCTGGTTCCAGATCCCTATTTTTTTCATTCCCCCCTCTCTGTCCTGTAGCCCATCGGTATCTTTTCTTTCTCTGGCCCTTTTTGTCCGGCTCCCTGTCCCTGTTGTTCAGTGTCTTCCTTCTTGGCCCTGTAGTGTGTTGCAATTCTGTTTCTTTCTCCCCCTCTCCTTTACCCCAGCTCCCTGTCCCTCACTTTTAATCAGTGCCCTCTCTTTCTTCATCTCACTTTTTCTTGCTTCCCGTCCCTGTTTTTCAGTTCTTCCCTCTCTGCCACATAGACTGTTACTTTTTTCTTTTCTCCATCTTTACGTCTGTCTCGCTGTCCTCACTTTTTAATTCTTCCCTCTCTGCCCTGGACCCCGATGCTATTTTTGCATTCCTCTGTCCCTCTCTGTCCAGCTGCCTGACCTTACTGATTAATCCCTCCCTCTTCTTCTTGCAACTGCCGCTATTCCTTGCGATTTCCATCTCTCTCTATCTGTCTCCCTGTCTTCAATTTCTGATTCCTCCCTCCGCCCCCCATAGCCTGTCTAGATTCTCCCCATCTCTCCCCCCCCCTTTCTCTCTCTTTCTCTCTCCAGCTCCCGCTCTCTGTGTTGCAATTCCATTATCCTCTGTCCCATAGCCCCATGCTGTTTATCTGTCTTTCTCTGTCTCTCTCTGTCCAGCTCCCTGCTGCTGTTTTTTTTTCTTCCCGATCTGTCTTGTAGCCCATTGCTGGGCTTTTTTGTGGTTTTTGTTTGTTTGTTTGTTTGTTTGTTTGTTTGTTTGTTTGTTTGTTTGTTTGTTTGTTTGTTTGTTTGTTTGTTTGTTTGTTTGTTTGTTTGTTTGTTTGTTTGTTTGTTTGTTTGTTTGTTTGTTTGTTTGTTTGTTTGTTTGTTTGTTTGTTTGTTTGTTTGTTTGTTTGACTTTGTTTTTTTTCTTTCTCCATGCGTCTCTGTCTGGCTCCCAGTCCGTGTTCTTTAATTCTTTCCCCTTCCCTGTTGCCTGCTGCTATTTTTTTTTTCCCATTCTCCATCACGCTCTGTCTGGTCCCCTGTCCCTGTTTCTCAGTGCCTCCCACTCTGCCCTGTGGCCCGTTGCTTTTTCCCATTTTCTTTTTGCCTCTCTCTCTGTCTGGCTCCCTCTCCCTGTTTTTTTT
>NW_010332324.1:0-15254 GCF_000700745.2 Antrostomus carolinensis
CCATAAACTCTCCATTAGCTTTTCATCTGTTCCCAGGTGGAGTTCCATACACTCCAGGTGGCTGGTGACATAGAGGGCAACACCCCCTCCTCGGCTCCCCTGCCTGTCCTTCCTGAAGAGCCTGTACCCTTCCATTCCAATGCTCCAGTCATGGGAGCCATCCCACCATGTCTCTGTGATGCCAATCAGGTCGTAGCCCTGCAGGTGTGCATTTCCATCCCAATTCTTCATTCCAATTACAATTTAAAAAACACTCATACATAGTTTCCTTAAACTCGTATTGTTAAATTTAAGTACATAATAAGTAGATATTTCAGGTGAAATTCAGATATGTTATTAACAGCCACAGACAAAAATCACTTACTTCAAAACAAGACAAAACTTGATATTTTTTTTTTCAAATGGATTTTGGAAGCGATTTAACAGAATTTTAATGCTTTTGAGTTATAAATTTGTGTTATCATAGTTATATTCCAATATATGTTGGTATTATTAACTTACCAATAAAAATTTCTTGTTGGCTTAGAAGTTAGATTTCTCATTTACTGAGCTTGTAACTGGCCCCTCATTTTTTTCTTGAGGCAGTGCATTGAGGAGCACTGTGATATCAAATGGGAGGTGAGAGGGGGCTGGCAGGGAGGTGATGATATTAGGGTACACCTCATCCTTCCTTCATCTCCTTTAAAAGGCTATGCTGCCCTAATCAACATGCCCGTCTTCTCACTACAAAAGGAAGAGGAAATTTAATTTTCTTTTTCCAGATTACAAAATACTTTTGTGCACACTGATTCATACTAAATGTTTCTGGAGACACTCCCAGCAGATGTGGAGGGGAATAGAAGCATTTTTCCCTTTTGTTCCTCAGCCTATGTATTTGTCTGCTATGAATGCTGAACTGCCATGGTTTGCACTTCAGGGTAATTTAAAAATGGAAGTACATTTCAGGGGCATTCCCCTGTTTCTGTCTCTTTTAAAGGTTCTTTACCACCATATTATTAATTTTCTTCTCTGCCCTCCTGCGTATAACAAAAGGGAGGTTGAAGGCCATGCTTTTGAGGCATCCCTGGAGAGTCAGTGGCATTTGCTTGTGTGTACTTTTTAAGCTCATACCCTATCCAAATAAATCAATACCTGCTCCTTGAGCTTAAAGCTAGACACGTGCTTAAAAAACTGTCTGAATGTAGCTATCCATGCAGCTTCAGAAAGTGCAGAACATTTTACCAGCCAAAAGCTTTGCAGAAAAATGCTGCTTTAAGAAATTAGTATTTTCTGTCCACAGAAACTAAATCATAATACCATTATATAGCTAATTGAGAGGCCTTCTCCAACCACAACACCAAGTTTGAACACTATGTTTTGGGCATGCTGGCTCTGATCATTGATGACTACTGTCATTTTAGGCAAGCAGATGATTAGGCATCTGTATATCTATTTATCTATTTCTTGGCACTTCCAATGTATAAGCACTGTCTTCCATCTTTACTGTAAGGTTTCCAGATGTTATCAAATAAACCCATACTGTCTTGGCAATGACTACCTGACTCTCTTGCTGCCATCTGGGTTACTAATGAAATCCACTCTGCCTGTCTAAAAAGTGAGTTATTGTTCCAGTGTTTCAGAGTGACTTGTTCACTGCAAGTTAGCCTGAATGGCAAGAATGTTTTCATCCTTAAGGGAAAATCCTGCAATCCTGTTATATCACTGAAACAGCACGCTGAGAAGCTGTGGCTGTTTGCAAATGAGGATTTAAAGTTATTGTCCCTAACCTTCAATGTTGCATGCTAAAGACTATCCAGCTCTGCTAAAATGTGCACCATTTACACCTTTTCCAAACACTAGCAAAGCATAGGAACCATGCCTTTTAAACATCACTGGAGCAATACAATAGCTTTCAAAATCTTTGTATGAAATAAGAAATCCAAATTTGTTACTCTTCTTTTAGTTTGAAAACGTGCAGTGAGTACAATCAAAATACATTTTGCACTTTCAGAGTTCTTGAACGTTTAGCCCCCAGGCAGACAGGTTATCCACCAAAAACTGTTTGAGGGCATTTGTGGCTGATGCTAATAAAGACATATAGTCAAAAGAGTAAAAAAATAAAAAAAAAATAAAAAAAAAAATTAAAAAAAAGCAGCTATTAATATTAGATCTACTGTTCTTTAATGAAAAACAAAATTATCCCATGGGCACAGTTTTCCTGTGAGGAATAATGCACTGAAAGATAATAGAAAACTATATAACCCCAATGCATTTTTTCATTAAATTTAAAAGAAAATAGTATGTCTTTTTATGCTATTCCATAGAAACACTAGGAATCAGAGCACAGACCACAGAAGACTAACGATGGAAGTTCCATTTAAAATTCTGCAGTCATTTAGTAGCTGTATGGAACTCATTCTTTATTATCAAATGTGACCAAAAAATGTGTCCATCAAGTGCCTGCATCAAAACAACTCTGATTCTTCTATTTTAGATTTTCAGACTCAGTCTACTTCACCTAATGGCTGGTCTCTGTTAGCTGAGTTTGGGCATTTGCCAGTATCTTTCTAGGCTGTTGTATAAGAGCTTCTCTTTCCAATACTGTGTTGAACTTGGATCTCTGTTTGAACTGCTGTATTGTTCATTCCAATATGGAGCAATGTTGCAACATAGAGAGTCACTGGCACATTACCCTCTGTTGGAAAGATCAACTTAATAGTAAAAATATTTATTTCATCCTGTCTCCAGCAAAGAGGAGGAGACAGGAGTGCTTCACATTGGACCAATGTGGCTTCTTCCATTAGAAGCTGTGTTTTTCCAGTATTAAGTAGGCAAAGTACCTATGCAATTATATGCTTCAAATACCACCATTATGTTATCTTTAAATAGAGTTTTTAAAATAGTAATCATTTATTTACTGGTCACAGGGATTTCCTTAGAAAACGTTTCCACATAAACTGCAGAAAAATAGCATGTGAAACAAGGAAGGGTTAATGCATTAGACAGTCAAGAACACTCCTTTTGTAGGAGTATTAACCCATAGTTAGTCTAAAGTCAACAGCATTACTTGACAGCAATCGAGCTGAGGGCAGAAAATCATCATATAAGTATAAAATTTACATGAATAAATGTATACAGAAACTACGTATATTTAAGTGTAAAATCAAATAATGACAAGCTGGAATTGTTTATAGGTGCTACCAAACACTCTAGATTTTCTGCATAAATTCAGTCTGTTTAAACTAAAAAATATCCCACTGAACAAACCCACAGAGTGAAGAAAAGAACGCCTCTGTCTTATGAAGGTTGTTCGCTGAATTTTCTTTTCCATCTGCCTTTGGCCAAACATTTTTCAGATTGGTATGATGCCACAGAAACCTTCAGAGCAGGTGGGAAACTTTTCATCTCATTATCTTTCACTATTACAGATGCTGGTCCTTTGTCACTGATCTTAGTTACTGAAAACTCTACCTTAAGCAGGAATTTTCAGCCCCTAAGTCAAACACAAGCTGTACCATGTGTTGCTCTGTGTTGTGGTGCTTTTTAGCCTTGGAAGCGAGTTGTAAACAGAAGGCTTTGAAATAGCATTCACTGAGGCTGGGTAAAATTCCACTCCTTATGAAATTTAGATTACATCATTAAGTAATTTTCACAGTCACCTACTTCTAACTGCAGCCCTGATAGCCCATAAAGATAGGGTTGTATAGCGCCACTCACCTGAGATTAAAAGAAACATTAGACAAAACATTCTCTCCATCACATCTGGCTGAATACCTTCATGCACATACTGCAGCCCCAGCAGCTAAGTGGTATTGGTGGACACCGATGGAAATATCTAGGTAAGTTCCAAAATTAACACTTTGTTCTCAGAACCTACCAATTTGATTGTGTCAGGTAAGTCAGTCAGCTCCAAGCTCAACTCATCAATGCCACCAGGAGCCTGCAACATCCCTGAATAAGTCACAACACTGTTCTTCCTTCTCTGTGTTTTTCATGTTCTTTTTTGGTTAATCACAATGCTAACCAACTGAATATGAATGAAATTAATCAGAGCCTGTGTTGCTGCAAAATCTTGTGTGTGACTGAGCTCATTTCTACATGCAGAGTTCTTTGGGGAGCTGCTCTGCTGAAATATGTTGATAAGAAATGACATGTATTGAAAGGACCAAGTTTCTCTAACAAGTGCTTGACATAGGGAGATGGTACAGTTTAGGGGAACATGGAAGAGGTGAAGTGCTGTGGAGGTGTCAATGGCAAACAGGGAGATAGTGAAGTTCAGTAAGGAAATGGAGCCTGCACATGCACTCTAGTTCTGGTGCTACAGCAGTCCAAATACTCCAGAAGAGTCCTCCAGTTTCCCCTCAGTGAAATCTGGTATAACTCTGCAGTTCTTCTTCACTTTAGTTTGAATTTGAACATCCCTGAAACAGTGAGTTCTGCCCATTTAACTCCAACAGGAGCAGATAACTGTCAAGTCCACTATTATCTTCTCATCTATTCCCATCCAAACTCCAACGGCCCTAGGCTCTTTTTGTGAGTGTCTGGGACTCATCTGAGTAGCTGCCAAGTGGGAGTAAATACAGATGAGTACTTGCAGAGTTGAGGTCTCACTTGTATTATAAAATAAACCCAAACAAGCATTGCTGTTTGGTCAGAGGCAGCAGGATTTTGAGAGGCATTATTCGTGTATTCCTGCAAGAGAGGTGTAAATTTTTTGTGGAAATTTCTTCTGCCTCCTCAACAAAACCACTTACTGCCTATTGATACACTGCAACTCTGTGCTGCAGTACATCCCACTGTCAGGCAGGACTCTTAACCAGAGCACATCATTGTGCTAGCCGAGCTACTCAGCTTCTGAGCTTGCATCCAGCTCAAAAAGGGAGCAGCATCTCTCTCCCTCCTCCTGGTAAGACGCAGCCCTCAGAGATGTTCCTCAACATTTTTTGCTCTCTCAGTGGGCAAAGATGGACCGTGCTTTTTTGCAATTTGTCCCAAAGGGTTTTTCATTCTTCCCTTTACCTGTATCAGTTTAACTAAAAATATCAGTCAGAGCTTTTAGGTTGCAATATGACAGGAAAGGCTCCTCCTCGAGCATATACGGGTCCCTGTAGAGGCTCCGGGGAGCACAGTAGTCCCTGCTCAAAAATCTGGGCAAAACTGGACAGGAGTTTCTGGTTCCTGTTGGTCAGAACAGAAGATTACAATGGCCTCGACTGACCACAACATCTGTGGAAGCTGAGGCCTCTGTCTAAAGCCTTCAGTTTGAGTAGGGCCAAGTTATCATAAAGACTGCTAAACTGCTGTTCCATTTTGCCTTCATCCCATCTCCCGCCTTCATTCCGAGTCAGAGAGTCCGAACAGATAACAACATGAGAGATGACTGGAACACAACTAGGAAAGAAAGTAGGCAACAGCATCTGGAAAGCTGAGGACTCTATAGGATGTCATCCCTGATGTGGCATGTAAAGTTTCACTGGCCAGCTCTTATTTCTTTACCTTCCGCTGCTAGGAGAAGAAAACTCTCCTCTCACAGCACCTTCATCAGAGAGGAACAATTGCCTCCATATTTAATGATGGCCATAATCAAACCAAGTCATCATTGCTCTGCTGGGAGACAGGAGGGTACAAGATTTTTAGGCTGATGTTTTTGACTCTTCAGTAGGCATAGAAAAATTTCTCAGAAAAAAATTAAAATAATAAAATAAAAAGCTAAGCCCAGCCTTGTTTAGCAATGAGCTTACAATTAAAAAAGAAATAAATACATCTGGGTGCTTCCCACCTTCAAAAGCCTTGAAAGAAAATAAGCTACATTCAAAGTGGTATTAATCATGCTCAATCTATTTCCTCTCTCACTGCAAATCAGTGCAGTTTTCAGCTAACAAGAATGGGTGCCCTACTTGAGCCGACAAACCGTATTCCCCTGGTAGGAGAGGCACTTAGCATGGCATTACCATCATTACATTCCAAGGTTAAAGGCAATGAAACTCCAGGAGTGGCAAAGTCAAATCAGTTCAATTGTCTGATTGTTCATACTCATGAAGTAGTGAGGCTGGCAGGGGTCCAGAATAAAACTTAGAGCTTTCCAGAGGAGGTCCTTTAAGGTAATTCATTGCCCTCTACAGTAGCTTAAATCAGAAGGGCTAGAATGGCCACAGCAAATGTGGCTCCTGACATTTCTTAAGAGCAATATTAGCAGATAGCCAGCTGCTAGGCCAGATGTCAAAGGTGCATTAAGAGCACTTGGTTTTGATCTAGCCCATTCCCGAGAAGTAAAATGGATTTGGCTTCGAGCAATGCAATAAAAAAAGATTGTGATTAATGAAGCAGTACAACTTAATAACATAAGTTGACTCCCGCTTCCTTCTCTCTGGCATTTTCACTGTCCACAAAGCAGTTCTTTTACTTACCAGCAGGGACATGTAAAATGTTAATCATCAATCTGTGGGCTATTAAAGAAGTTGCTTTTCCTTTCTCAACTTGAAAACCAAGGGGGAAAGATAATAGGTTTGGTTAACAGAGCTGTTCACATAATGGAGAAGTTCGAAGAAAAGCTTTCATGGAGTCAGCATGGGAGCTTGCTACCTTAATCCATCCTTTTTACTAACCTGAGTTCAACGTCTAGGTGGGGACTGGAATTCAGAATTGAGATGGAGGAGAAGGAGTCTTTCTCTTTACTGGGATATTCCAATTCAGCACTGCCTAGAACATCAAGAGAAGAAATGATATTACTCCTTGCGCCTTATTATTTAAGCAGAGGGCATACTGCCAGAAATAATCAATTAATGGCTGCATATTTGGACTTTCCACTAGGTAATGAAGTGAAATGCATGCAACTGCAAATTCAAGAGAGTAAACTAAATAGAACAGAGTATCTAATAAACAGTGGATATTTATAGCAAGAAGTGAGCATATAGAGCTCTCTCGGTACTCATTAGACTGGTACAGAGAGCATCATGCATAGGAAAAAAAATTGCGTAAGATTAAGCTTGGAAAGTTGAAGTGACCGACAATATTTAGAACAGGCTTCCTGCACCCCTATAAGCCATTTTGCAATTTGTGGTTGAAGGGAAGACCAGTTCTGCTGTTCCAAGGAGAGGAAGGGAATGTAACTATTCCAAATACCAAGAATTACTAGGAGGTATCTGCTAAGCTATGACAGTCAGAGGGCTCTGGAGATGCTACCAAAATCAAGAAACCTGTCAAAAGCTCACTCCACCCGGGACCTCAGCCTGGATTCAAGCTACACGTCTGTCCTCACAGGGCATCTAAACTTGCCTTAACTACTGTGTCTGAATCCTCAGCTTCAGGTATGCTTTAGTATGAGATGTAGGTCTCCAAAAAGAAAAAAAGCTTTCTTTAGAAGTGATGTATTTATTTTGTGTATTATGCATCACATTTCAGAGCTTATTAGCCAAGCAATAAGCTTCAGTTGCACAAAAAAACTTGTAATGTCACCTTGAAAGTTGCTGCAGTAAATTCATCTGAAAATACAAGCACCTTACACCATTACAGTAATTATATCACCACTTCAGAAGACTTACCTTAGCATGCCTCTGAATGAAACAGCAAGCCTACCCAACAATAATGTTTTGAGTTCAGGTGGAGGCAGCTAATTGGCAAGGCTGCGCTTCCTAATATTGTAAGGTTGGAAAAAAAAAGATCTTTTCCTTTCTCCTGCCAACTTACTTTGCTTTCTTACTATTTATTATTTTATTTCCATGTATTTTTGTCTTTTTCTTGACTTGAATAGTAAACACCCATAAGGACTTTTAGTTTTGTAGTGGTTTTGAGGCTTGGGGAGAGGTGGTGTTGTTGGACTTTCTGTTTGGTTGGGGTTTTTTAGTAACACAGATGCTTGCTAAAGGAAATGGTGATTTTACAAGATCTGTCAAATTTTAATTGGAAAGTTGGCACCTACACTGTCTATAATTTCTTCCACATCATGGACCCTGCATACTGCAATTAGATGTCATTGCTGTACCCTTTATTTCAGTTTTCTGAGGAGAAGAGGGGAGTGATCTCTTTGTAAGCCCATATTTCCCTTTCCACAGTTGTGCTACAAGCTCTTGGGCCACAGACTCCCTTGCTGTGCTCAGGCAGGTAGGTGGAGTGATCTGTGAGGAAGGGACTTGAGCCCAAAAGTGAATGCCACAAAACACAGGTGCGAATTTTGCAATTTATAATCTCATTTCCTAACAATAGGCATGACAATCTCCAAAAACCCCTATGACAAGATTTTTTTGTTGTTGTTTCTTTTTACTTTTTTTTTCCTTTTTCTTTTTTTGGGGGAGGGTTGGAGAGGGCAGTGTGTGTGTATGTGCCTTTGAGTCTGCTTATTTATAAGAAAAGAAAAACAACAAAAATCTAAACCCATGCTGTTGGGGTAATTGGTTATGTAAACACTGCTGTGGTGCCAAGAAGCTACTGGATTTGAGCTTTGCAAAATGTAATGCAGGTTTCTCATAGTTCAAGCCCAACCTCACATCAGCAGCAGTGTTGGGAAGCCAAGTGCAACTGCTGTGCAAATTATGTGCCTGACCCTAAAAAACAGAATGAAAGGTTTTAACACTCAAATAAACACAGAGCAAATCAAAAGGTTAATCACTGTTGGATAATAGTACGTGCTTTTTTGCCCTCTGCATTATTTCAGCAAACAGGTTGCTGCTTAGTTTGCCTACCCTTAAACGACAGACATTCCAACAGAACACAATTTATTCACTTTATGCTATTATAAATGCCCATAGGAATTGCCTCCCCTAGCATTGAAATGCAATCTGTGGTGAAGAGCACATCAGATTTTTCCTAGTTTTCAGTAGCAAACAGAGAACATTGTATATTACTCCTGCTTTACATTCATTAAGAGCCCAGCTTAGTCCTTAAGTCTTATTTACAAAAATTTTAGATTAAGAAAGATGGCAAAGAAAGAAAGAAGAAATGAGATATGGCAAACAAGCTTGTGGGAGATTCATGAAAAGATTGATGTATGGATGCTCCACTGTATATTACCAGGGTGATGGCTTAAGTAATTAAAGCAGGTTTCCTGGGGAGTGAAGGTTACCATCATGCCCTGGAAGGAACTGTATGTGCTGTTCCTTTCAGGTTTAAGGGGTTCAATAAAGAAAAGGTCATGTAGGCAGACCTACCCATGGTAAGGACACTGTTCAAGATACACCATTCCGTGAAGGACATAGAGAGGACACTTCATATCTGCCACACTAAGGTATACATATGCTGTTTAATATTTTGATCATGCTTGGAACATTGAATGGGAGGTGGCTTCCTATATTAAATTCTCTGTTTCGCAGGAGCCAGTGGGTCATTCTGCCATCACCCCTGAGAGAGAGTTAAGGTTCAGTTTGCCCCAGAAAAGAGTAACAGGCTTGGTGTAATGAGGTACAGCAGGCATTGACTGGAGGATAGCAATCCCAGTGGAACAGCTGAGAAAAGAAATCTCAAGGGAGGACAAGAACAGACAAAGGAAATCATGCTGCCTGCTAAGATTTCCATTCCTTTTTATAAGTCTTGTACAACTTGGTGAACTGTTTCTAGCTACAAAACCTTTCATATGGCTTTAGAGTAAGGAGTTAGGAGTTAAAATGTTATTATAGTGTTAAAAGTTATCAGCTTGTTTCCCAAAAGGAAGGTAGAGGCTTCAGCTCATGGATAAAAGTGCAGTAGTTTAGATCTCTATGAAGGAAGAGCAAACAACTTTCTCTTTGCATTCAAACAAATACCACAGAGCAGCAAATACAGTAGCAGCTTGCTCATGTGTTTGTTGTTTTAAGTACATGTTTCCAAGGTGAGGCAGAAATTCCCTGTTGTTAATCCCCTTTGTGGTTGGCCCAAAGCATCATGACTAAGGCCAAAACTCAGAAGTTCAGATAGGATCCAAGACTGATGCCACAACAGGGAGAGATAAGGAAATAAAAAGTTATGGGCAGAAGCTGAGGAGTGAGGCCATAGTTGCTGAAGTATGTAAAAGGAGAGTGAGGTATGGGAAAGATTGCTAAAAGGAGGCCTTGTCACTGGAAGTGAAGGACTTTGTGTTCTGTTAGTCCACAAGCACAGGATTTAAGGGGGGAGGGGAAGAATATTTAAATTAATAAACTTAACTGACAGTTAGATATGCCAGTGGGGTATTCCATATCATATCACGTCATGTCCAGTATATCAGTGAGGGTCTCTTCCTCTTTTCTCTCTCTCTGGCTTTCGCTCAGGCTCTCGCTCTTCCAGGATTGCAGTTTCGGTTCGGGATTGTCGCTCCTCCGGGATCGTTATCTGGGAACAGGCCGGGCTCGGTAGGCCGGGGGTGAGCTATAACATTGGGTGTCATTCACTTGCATATTTTGTTATTGCTATCATTATCATTACTATTTTAATATTAGTATTATTTTAAGTTTTCTCTCTATTATTAAACTGTTCTTATCTCACCTACAAGCCTCCTTATCCTCGCCCTCTCCAATCCTCTCCCCTGTCCCCTGGGGGTGGGGGGGAAGTGGGTGAATGGCTGTGTTGGCTGCTGGACAAGGGCTAGCCCAGGGAAACTACCACAACCATGTAAAATGAAGATCGTAAGTTATAGTCTGAGACTGAAGTGAAGGAAACTGGTGTTGAATTTCTATGGTTGCTAAGGGGGGCTAGAGGATTAGAGGTGAGAAGAGGCTTGAAAAATAGATCCCATTAACTACGAATGCAAAAGTAAGACTTATATTATGAAAGTGTCATGCCCTAAGAAAACTAAGACCTGATTCCCACTTAATGGCAGACAATGGTGATAAATCAAAATCTTTAGTGCCTGTCCAGTAATTAAAATTGTGCATCACTGACTTGCTGGTTTCCAGTTCTTCCTCTTAACAATCAAACACAGTAGATGGAGAAAAGTACAAAACTTAAATCTGTTCTCATGTTAGTGTCTTCAGTGCTTCCATGGATCTGGACCAACACTGTCACATTTAAAGGCCACAAAAATCATAATTTCATCCTTATTCACATAAATAATTGTATTATATTAATTAAATTTAAGCAAGAATGTAGGTAGGTGAAAGTAATTATCTCAAATTTGCTGGCACACAGAGGGTAAACAGCCAGCTGTCTGACTTCTCTCTTGGAATCCCTAAGGTTTCCAATTAGTATACACATTCGTGCAGAGGAAAAAGACAGCAAATCCATTCTGTGCTGATACTTAGCCTATCCAATTTGTTTCATAATGATCTATTATGTACTTAAAGGATAGTAATATAGATGTGTCTACAGAAATTTAATTTGAACATGAGAGCTCTATGTAGCTCTCCAGAAAGTCTATTAATTTTAGATCAATATCTATTCCATGCCAGAATTTCACTAAATGAAAAAAGCAAGTCTGGCATACTTCCAGTCAAACTCCATCACCTTAGCTCGACCCAACAAGGGAATAGCCATCTTCTATTCCAATCCTTACCAAAATCTCCCTTTCACACACTGCCACACACATTAGTGCACAGTAGTAGGCCTTTCTACACAGGCACATTTGCAGTGAGAGTAATTCACCTATGCCCAATGATTGCAATGCTCTTGTAGGAGTAAAATAAATACAAAAGTTAATGTGTGTGAGGAGGGATAATTGTCTAACTTAGGAGAGGAATATTTTTCCAATTTTGACCTTAGGTCTTTTCCAGTGGCTATTTTATCAGAGTACACTTGAATCACCTAGGAAACACTGTTGGTGTTCCATAAATTCAAAGTTTATTAAAGAAAAGGAAACATTAAACATTCAAGGAGAGATTAGCCAAGTACATAATACATATGAGAGTATGAGTTTCTAATGGGATTTGAAGAAGAAACTTTTCTTTCTGTCCAGATGAAAGCATTTCATGCAATCTGGCAAAGTATTTGGCAAATTGTGGAATGCAGAAAAGCATTTCAATTTCTGATACAAAGCAAGGTAACAAATATAAGTCAGCATGAAGCTGGGGCTGGTGTTCTTTGAAATATGGAATACTTTATAATTTTGTACATTGTGGTTGTACTGTTAATGTCCTTTGCGGCTGATATCACCTGTCATACTTGTAGCTGGAATGTGTACAGGTTCCTTAGAGTAATGATGAATGAGCAACAAAGGACAATATCTTTGCTTGGTGCTATCTGAGATTTTCTGTGGCTCAGGTCTATAACTGAAAGGCCATTTTTACCCATGTAAAATATGCAGTGGTCAGAAAAGTTGGTTTTTGTTTGGGTTATTTTTAGGTTGAAAATCAAAACAATCCATAAAAACACATAGGTCAACTGTGGTGGTTTCATCCATGGCTAAAACCATAAAGTTCTTCACTCACCTGCCAGCAAGCTGGTGAGATGTGGAGAGAAACACAACAGAGGGCTCATGGGTTGAATGAGGACATGGAGGTCTCGCTCACCAATTATGGTCATGGACAAAAAACACTTGACTTGGGGAAGAAAAATCCATTTAATTTGTTACCAGTCAATCACAGTAGGATAGTGAGACATAACCCCATCTTAAAACACCTTCCCCCTACCACTCCCTTCTTCTCAGGCTCAAATTATTTTGTACCTGATTTCTCTACCTTCTCTCCCACAGTGGCACAGGAGGACAGGGAGTGGGAGTTGCAGTCACTTCATCTGTGCTGCTCTTTCTGCCATGAGGTCCCTACCATGGGCTGCAAGAGTCCAGGAACAAGGTGTTCCAACACAAGCTTCCCACAGAGTCACAGACTGCTTTGGGCTCAGCTCCTGGTTCTGGCATGGGGACGTCCACAGGCTACAGATGTGTCTCCTGTCCAGCACACCTCCTCTCCCAGCTCTGATGTGAGTGTCTCTGAGGTCTTCTTGCCCATGACAAGCTCTCCACATAGTCACAAGTGCCCTCAGGCACAGCTTTCTGCTCTGGCCTGGAGGCCTCCATGACCTATATATGGGTATCTGCTCCACTGTTGAACCTCCATGGGCTGCAGGGGACCTCATTTACCTCTCCCCTACTCTTCTTCTCTGTGCTGATCTGTGTGTCTGAGGTTCTCTGTCTCCTCTCTTCCTCCTCCTTCCTCATGTCGATGCTCTTTTTTATTCAGGTGGATGGTCTTTTGTTCAGGCCCATGGTCTCTGGATGGCTCTTTCCTCCCTGGCAAACCAGTTCTTCCCCTCATAAATATGGATTCAAAGAGATGTTTCCCTGTCGCTGATTGGCTCAGCCTGGGCTGGATGCCGGTCTGCCTTGGAGCCAGGGGAGCTTCACGAAGTTTCTCACAGGAGCCATTGCTACAGCCCCTTCCCCCACTACCAAAAATGCCCCCCCCAACACAACAAGCCAAGAGGGTCAGTTTTAGCTGACAAAAGATGACCACTGGCACCTATGCAGGCTTGATCACAGAGACCAGACATGTTGTGTAATTAAGGGACTAAGAAGTAGACAACCTCAGTGATCCTACGAGAAATACTCATGATGTATTTATATCTGAGGAATCTACCTGACGAAAAGTAATTCAGTGATCTAAGCAGAAGGTGCAGAACTTCACAACCAATGCTTCCATCATTCAACTATTAAGTTTATTTCCTGTCTGGCTTGGTAGGAAACCTAATATTATATTAATACATTAAGATTTAATCTGGATTCTGAAGGGTGTATTAGATACAAACTATTAGAGGGATTTAAAATACCTAAATAATTCTGATACTCTTACATTGTAGGATGGACAGAATAAGATACACTGGTTAGATATTATCACATTTTCACTGGGAATTCTTTCCTCAGAATGAGAGGCATTTTGCATTTCGGAAGCTCTGATAGTACTCAAAAGCTGTGGATCCAGTTTGGTCATAGGGGAGAAGAGAACAGCAGGAGAGGTTCAGAGATACATTTAGATGGTTAGGTAAACAAACATTTTACTTGGACACTGAATCCTGGCTCCACTCAGGTCAATGGCAAAGTTATGGGCTTCCTTTAGGCCTAATTTTTACCAAGAATGGTGTAAAAGCGACGTCTTTAATGTATAATGTAGAACTATGCAGTGGGTTGACCTTACCTGAATTCCAGGTGCCCATCAAGCCACTCTATCACCCTCCCTCCTCTGCAGTATGGGGAGGGGAGAAAATAAGAAGGAACAAAAATCGCAAACTCACAGGTCAAGACAAAAGGTGGTTTAATAGAAACAAAGCAAAGCTGCGCATGCAGAAGCAAAAGAACAAAATATTTGTTCTCTACTTCCCATCAGCAGGTGATGTTTGGTCACTTCCCAGGAAGCAGGGCTTCAGTATGTATAGTGGTTACCCCAGAGGACAAACAAATACTGAATTCCCTCCCTTCCCTCTCTATTCTCCTACCTTTTATTTCTGAGCAGATGTCATATGTTATGGAATATCCCTTTGGTCCGTTTGGGTCAGCTGTCCTGGCTGTGTCCCCTCCCAAGACCTTCCCCACCTCCAGCCTACTGCAGGGAGAAATATTGGAGAGACAGCCTTGATGTTGTGGGAGCACTGCTCAGCAGTAACCAAAACACTGGTGTGTTCTCAACACCTTTCTCACTACTAATACAAACCACAGCACTCTGAGAGCTGCTATGGGGAAAATTAACTCCATCCCAGCCAGAGTCAATAAAAACTATAAATGAGGCCCCAGAGGAAGTCAGGATAAAGGAGGAGTTTTCCTTGGTTGACAAAGACTGGGTTAGGGATCAATTAAGCAATCTGGACATCCATAAATCCATGGGTCATGATGGAGTGCACCCACAGGTGCTGAGATAGCTGGCTGAAGTCTTTGCTAGGTCACTCTCCATCATCTTTGGTAAGTTGTGGGGAACAGGAGAGGTGCCTGAGGACTGGAGGAAGGCAAATGTCACTCCAGTCTTCAAAAAAGGCAAGGAGGGCCTGGGTAACTATAGACTGGTCAGCCTCACCTCCATCCCTGGGAAGGTGATGGAACGACGTACCCTCACCGCTATCTCTGGGCATATCAAGGATAAGAGGGTTATTAGGAGCAGTCAACATGGTTTTACCAAGGGGAAGTTATGTTTAACCAACCTGACAGCCTTTTATGAGAACATAACCAGGTGGATAGATGATGGTAGAGCAGTGGATGTGGTTTCTCTTGATTTCAGTAAGGCATTTGAGACTGTCTCCCACAGCATCCTCGCAGGTAAACTGAGGAAGTGTGGTCTGGATGATCGGGTAGTGAGGTGGACTGTGAAATGGTTGAAGGGAAGAAGTCAGAGAGTTGTGGTCAATGGGACAGAGTCTGGTTGGAGGCCTGTGTCTGTTGGCATCCCTCAGGGGTCAGTACTGGCACCAGTACT